>NC_048926.1:76916508-76932328 GCF_011077185.1 Oxyura jamaicensis | reverse complement strand
GGGGAGGCGAGGGGAGGGGAGGGGAGGCGAGGGGAGGGGAGGGGAGGCGAGGGGAGGGGAGGGGAGGCGAGGGGAGGGGAGGGGAGGCGAGGGGAGGGGAGGGGAGGTGAGGGGAGGGGAGGCGAGGGGAGGGGAGAATCTTAACACCATTCAGTTACAAAATATGTCTAAGGTCATTCAGTGGAAACAGAAAAACAGAAACACGGAGAAATGTGACATTATAAAGAAAAAGCAGAATTATATCACTATACAAAAAATAAATTGACTTATACTAGTGGGAGAGTGCCTACATTAAGTCTCCCTGAACTCATAGCTTGTAAGAACTATGAAAATGGAAAAAGTACTCTTAATTTTTTGTGTGTCCAAAAATTTTAATTGCAGGGAATCCTGAGCAAGAATAGATTACTCTGCATCCAGATCAGCATCTCCAAATATTCTAGTATTAGAAAAATGGGCAGTAAAAATTAGGAGAAAGATAAATAGGCAGAAAAAAAGCATATACTATAAGATGTTCAAGAGCTGATTAAACAGGAGAAGGCAAAATAGAGCAATACAGAACAGATAAGAATATTCAAGATATTTTCAAACCAGGAGAAAAGTTTCCACTGTATGAAATTGAGAAATTGAGAAGTAAAAATAAAGATCAAATACAAGCAAATTATTTTCATTATGCAAAAAGCAATTAACCTGTGGCCAATTATACATCATAATTGAGAACAGGACTTCAGAAATAAAGAACTATATGGATAATAAAAACATCAACAAAGTAAATAGGATAAGCCTAATGCTGCAACAGAGCAGTTTTTCTTCTAGGCTAACATAAAGGAAGAGTACTGAAGATCTACACTTTATTATATGTAAAAATGAATCACCATGTTTCTACCACAAATATCAGGGTGTAGTCACAGTAAATTCACATAGGTTCCCCAGGATGGATGATCCACTGCCAGTGTGTGGCATAATATTATTTTTGGTGGTGGTGTTTTCATTGTTTGTTTGTTTAGTTTGTTTTTAACAATTTAATTTAATTAATCATATGAAAAGATATTTACCTTTTAGCCATGTCTAAGAAAGTGAATTACAATTACGACACAGAAATTATAATTAAATATGATACATGGTAAGATCTAATAAATTCATGTGATTTAGTAATGCAAGCTTTATCAAAATTTCTGTCAGCAGTTCATTTCTTGTTTTCAGCTGGTACCAATAACAACAGAAAGGAAGGTGATGGTTATTTCTATGGTTTTTGGAATTGTGTTATTTTACTTTGGTATTTTGCTTTAGAAATATAATTTTAGTTTTGCCATTGCCATTTCCTTGTGCAAAATGATCAAAATGATCAAAACATGCAACATAGGTCTTTAGCACTGACAGGTCAGGGTAAAAAAAAAAAAAAAAAAAAAAAAAAAAAAAAAGTGCTACTACATGTTTGGGCTAATAATCTCCACAGTAAAATTTAAAATTCAGTGTTTGTGGGGTGCGAGTCTGCATGTATTTATCCATTATGTATATATATGTATGTATATGAGGAAAGTGTTCCTTTGTACTTTCAGACTCCCTTTGCATCTCAAATTATCACAGGCTCCTTGCTAATATTAAGGCTTATGAACAATACTGTCCCCTCTAAAAACCAAGAAGCAGTCATGGCAATGAAGAAGAAAAAAGAAGAAAATATAAACCTTCAGAGATACATTTTGGGTTTAACACTGAAACTTAGGTGAACATTATTTTTGTAAATGAAGTATTTCAACTTTGTCTAAAATATTATAGCTGGGGGGAGAGAGGGAACTTCTATTTAGGTAAAAAAAGAGCATACTAGAATAAACTTGTGCTGTGGTAATTAATATTTTCAAGAGAAATGCCTCCACTACTTATTAAAAATACTAGCAGAAAAAAATCCTGACTGTGGCATGGTCCATGAAGAGCCTAATAAAATTTGCACCACAACATTAAATTTATCACTCTCTGGAATTTAACCTGAGAAGTTATACCTGATTTTTTGCCAATCCTATCTTATTGCTCTGATTTTGGTGACATGCGGGCAGCTCTAGTCAATGTTGTTTTGAACAGGCCAAAATGCAAACTATTCTATGATTACAGAATATTTACCCTCCTGGCAGAGTGAGATGTTTTTAAAGGTAGCATCTTCAGGAGGAAGATTAGTTATCTCCTGCACTAGCAGCTTTGCATATTTTGGCAGAACTCATAACCTGGCTGTCTTTACCATGGCTTAAGCTAATCTTGTCATACATTATAACACCAGACAGCTCTTAGTAATCATTAATTAGAATTAATATCAATTTACAAGGTACCCATATTTACCCTATAAGAATCTGTCTGTAATCATTTTCTTAACAGCTCTGCACTGCTTATTGACTGTTCAGCACCTTTAGCTAATCTCTCAATTCATGATGCAGACAGATTGTTTCACCTCCAGGCTTTAAATACTTCATCATGAGGGACCTTGCTGACTGAGTGAAAGGTTTTTGTTGTTATTTTGGGGGTTGGTTGTAGGCAGAGAGTTTTTGTTTGTTTCTTTTTTTTCCCACTCCGCTTCAAAAACAAAGCAAAACAAATGTGTCCATTTTCAGTTTTGTGAGATTATTCATTGCCTACATTGAATGTACACTAAATAGTTTTGATTTTGAGTTTTGAGTTTTGATCCATACTATACAATGGGATTTATTTTTTTTAGTGCAACTTTGTTTAGTTAAGCCAGTGAAATTCTTATTAGCATGACTTACTCTTAAATGTTTGTCACATTTCAGATACTAAGAGAGATTTATATATATATTTTTTACAAATGCTTACAGTTACTGCAAGTCTCCTTAGCTAGGGGTTTAAAATATTCACTACAAATACAAGGTATTCTTTTTTTCCCTGTAATTCATATATTTCCTGTTATGCTAAAATCCAGAAACAAATTCAATTTCAGAATTAATAGTAAGTAAATATAGTGTTTGTTTTGTTCATTTTTAAATATACTTCAATTTAGGAAGTCGGGAAGTCAGGAAGGAAGGAACAAAGAAAGGGAAAGGGAAAAAGAGAGAGAAAGAGAGAAAGAGAAAGAAAGTGATAGAGAGAGAAAGAGATTTATTTTTGATGCAAGTATTTTGCAATCTAAGGAAATTTGAAGATTTTTGCCTGCTTTTAATAAGACTGTCTCTATAGCTATTTACTATCAAACACAATTCCACAAAACTGAAAAAGATTTCCTGTGTTGTATGTTGACAGCTATCTGTTCTCACATAAGCAGGATTGTCTACAGTTTGACACTGGATTAAAAGCTTTCCTGTTGCATGATGGAGGAAAGGCTGCAGCCCCTGTGCTCCATAAGAACATGCACAGCTGACCTTACCCAGAATCTTGCAAACCGGTCTGGCAAGAATAAGATGGGAGAAATGAATGATGTTTCCCTTCTCTATTTGCATCGCACTAGGATATTTAGTTCAGAAGTAATGGAGCTCTACAATCTATATATGAGATTGCTCATCTCAAATAAGTTACCCTTTCCTGAAGAAGATACTTCTAAATTACAGTAAAGGATTGCATACCATGCAACTGGGTTTTAGTTATTAGGAATTATGGAGTGGAAAAAATAAGCTTTCTGAAAATATATTATTCATTAAAAAAGAAATTCAATAAAAAGTAATTCAGAAAGTCTGTGTTATTAACAATTCTTGAGGTATTTGAGTTTCTAAAGCAGTCACTTCCACATGTGCTTCTCTGATTTTCTTGTCACACCCCCTGATCACTACTTCGTTTTGGTATTTTTAAATCTTTCAGCTATATGTAGCCAAGAAGAGGCTATTCAGGCACGGTTCCCATCAAAACATGAATTGCATTGGGATACAATTATCTCCTATATGTTTAACATTAAGATGGAGAAGCAACTGATTTGTTGGATGCTGTCTGGGGAATCAAGAATTGTGGGCTTTGAGCTTTTAGCAGAGGGAAGGAAACTGAACTCATCTGACCCAGATAGTAGCTGAGCACTCTGGCCTTTTAGCTGCTGCACAGACAGTTGCTGATCATTTTGCTAACCCTGGGAAAAGAGTAGGATCTTTCTTCTAGTTCTGAAATATCAGAGAGATAGAAGTTTCAAGTTTGCCCACCCTGAATGGAAAGAATAACTCAAACTTCAGTGACAGATGAAATTTAAGATACTGTAATTCCTCTCCTCAGCATTCATCACTACTTTTCTAGGGCAGTCCTACTTTGCAGTCTGTTTTTTTATGACAGCCACTTTGAAGCATCTAAGCCACTTTGAAGCATCTAACTCCTCTATGTATTGTGGGGGAAATTATTCTGAGCCCTTAGCCTGAAATTCCACCATTATTCCACCAATTCCACCATTATTCATCACAAATTATGTGATGCAGGAGCAGGGAGTTATGCTACTACTCTCAAATCCCATAATAGCACCCTAACCACTTGTCCCTTACCTGGCTTATATGCAGTGAAATTTTATTTATCCCAATGACAAACACAGTAATCAAAAAATAACAAAGAGCATGAACTTCACATGTGGAAAGCTCAACATTATCCTTTGACTTCTGATAGGGACAGAAACCGTTAAACACTTTTTTTTGGTATATGTCTAGGAGTATCATTGTAAATGGTCTTGCTTCAGTTTCTTCTTCTTGTTTTAGGACTGAATTACACAAGGGAATGTGAGCAACTGAGCAGATCCATCAGCCTGCCTCATGTTTTCTCTGCCAAAGCAGAAGCTCTACAGAGTTGGCATGATTCATCAACACTGTCAGCATATTTTTTCACCCTCCTACATCTCTCTTAAATGCACAGAAGCAAGGTGATAACCTGAGCCCTTGTTGATAAGTGAATATTTAATATAATATTTATATAAGATTTAATATTAATATTTAAATCTCATGTCTCATGAACATACCTGGTGTATATAGCTTTGTCTTTGTCACCGCCTGATGAATAAATTTTACTCCATCCACTTGAGAAGGACACTTCTGCTTCTTGTTTGTACTACTTAACCTCACTCTCTTCTGAGGTGCCTGTTCCTTACAATGGGAGAAAGAAACTAAATGTATAATCTTTCAGAAGAGTACAGTATAAAGAACCCTGTGCCTTACTCTAGCAAAATGAAACTATCACAAAGCTCTGACTACAGATTTTTCCATTGTATGCAATGAACTATGTTTGTACTTTAACACAGATGACTGAGTCAGTATGGATAAGTTGATTTCTTAACTGAGAATCAGGCCATATGTATGTAAAAAAAACTGGACATGTCAATGAGAACAGGTGCATTCTGAAGAATGTTGCTTGAAGATATTTTATTCCACTCCTTCTCAAATCATGTGGGGTATCTTCTCTTAATCATTCCTCTAGTTTGCAGGGAATGTTTTCTTATAGGTGTTTTCGGAGAGTTTGGAAAATTAAATTGGAATTGTATCTAATCACAATGTAACTATCATTTTTTTATATTTTTCAGAAATTGCAAGTAGAGAGGGAGAAGGAAAGGATTATCAAAAGCTTTGAATTTTTCTACTGAAAACATGTGATGATCCTACTCATTCAGTTACACATAAATCTTGCCTAGAGACAGTTGTCTGTCTCTAGACTGACTTGGCATTAGCTATTCATATAGCAGCTATTTTAAAAAGGCCCTTTAAAAGTATAAGAAATATCATATTGAGTTCCAGGTTATCTTCCACTGATCCTTATCTTAACTTATATAGTATGGGTTTTCCTCTCATAAATAGCTCTACAAACTAACTTCTTTACTGGCAACAGAAATTTTCTTTTTAGGAATTAAAATTTGTTATCCAAAGTGATCGTTAAAAATTATTGAGACCCTCAGTTCTGCTTTTAGGACTCATCTTGAATGCCTAACATGGGGCTAAGAACTCAACTGGGTGACAAGTTGGCTAAATATCAATCTTAACAACATTCAACACTACAATTCTTTATTTTTTTTTGTGTGTGTGTGTGGCTATGGTTCTCATTACCTACCTGGTTCAGTTCAGCTATGTACTGTCATGTATTTGGCTCTTAAATACTGCACTATTTGGAGCTACAGAGGTGCTTGTAATAGATGCTTCATTTCATGAGCATGTTGCCACTGGAATAAAAGTCAGAACCTTAAATTCAATTTAAAATCCACTTTATTTTTTGCTGGGTAAAAGTGAATAAATATTAATATATTTATATTAATTTATATTAAATATATTTATATTTAATAACCTACTTTTAGCTGTATACTTCCAGATGACAAAATACATACAAAGCATGTATCACCACACACTGTGACTAATAAAGCAGGCTTTAAAATACTTATTGCTGATACCCAGATCTCTCACATAACCAGGACTAGCTAATTTTCCTTGGTTAACATCTGCAGAAGCATGGTTTTCTTCAACCTTCATCCTAATAGAATAATAGGATCATAGAATATCCTGAGTTGGAACAAATCCACAAGAATCATGGAGTCACCCTCATGGCTCCACACTGAACTACCTGAAAATTAAACTGTATGCCTAAGAGCATTGTCTAAATGATTCTAGAACTCCAGAAGCCTTTGTGCCAGGATTAGTAAAATAGACATTTTGATTCATGTAGTTGTAAGCTTGGAATGCAGTGCCCTTTTGCAAAATTCCATATGCACCCCAATACTATATCTTAACTGAAAGTTAATTTTACTGTCTAAATAAATAAAAGCAAAATCAATAGAGAAAGCTATTTCACATGATTGCTTCAGAAGCTGTATATAATTCAAATAAAACAAGTTTTAAATAAACAAATATAATGGTAGACATGTAGATACAAAGACTGTGCCCATACTCACATAAAGAGGAACAGTATCCAGGAAAGCAATGGCTCTAAAAGGATTTAGATAATGGAAGTAACACAAAGGGCACTTTGTTTTTCTGCTGTTAGAAACTGGTATTAGGTGTAATTAATAGAGTAACAGAGAAGAAAATTGAACTCTGTTCATGGGGAAACTGATAGAGGATACTGTTTACATTCTAGTATGTCTGAATTTTATTTTTAAATACAATGAAAAACTGTACTGAGAATAAGTAGCAACAGTTGTGGAAGTTATGCTGTTACCCTATCAAAGCTATACTGTCAAAATCAGTGCAAGGCTTTCTCTCTCTCTCTTTTTTTTTTTTTTTTTTTTTCCTAGTTTTGAGAATCTCATATCTCTGATTAACCTAAGTCTCTCAACTTTCACCTTAAATCTTTACCTCTGAAAGGAACATTGAGTTATGAACGTGTGATCAGTTGCTGCCAGTCCTCATTGGCTCAGAAGATAACCTTTAAAGTTTCTTGTAAATTTTATTTGGATTTTTGCTTAAAGGTTTTGTAAATTGGAGGCTTGTCTTCCAAGTGTTCAATGAAGATACTTTAAGAAGAAAATTCATCAATTACTTCTAAAAGGACATGACATTATGACATTTTTATTCTTTTGGGACAAGATATTTGCAAGGCCAGTGGCTTATAGAACAGACAGTAAAATGGAAAACAAGCTTTGCTTTTATGACCTTTGTAAGCAAATTCACATAAACAGAAACAAACATATAAATAATAGCAGAAAAAGAAAGATATTTTAATTCTATTTTGATCAGATCTTACAATGTGTAATGAACTTTAATGAGGTCCCCTCTTCATAGTGTTTATATATGTTATTCATCTATCATTCCATATTCTCATTCAGAATATCAGCTTTCCCTATTTTTAATGATGAAAATTGTTGTATTTTGCCACAGGTTAGATGCCAACAAGAGCTCATTTTCAAAAAGAAAACTATTTAGTTAATACTAAAGATTAGATAGAGGAATTAGATAGAGGAATAAGGAGGAAAAAGAATACCTTCCCATGCAATTAACTTTTTTGTATCTAAGCAAATTAAAAACACATTTCAAAATTTGTTTAAGAAAACAATTCATGAATCAGAGAGATCTATTGTGGAATGTCAAATACCCATGTTTCTAATGAAATGCTGACAGATTATGATGTACAATGGGCAATGTTCTAATATAACTAAAGTATAAATACCAACTTTCCTGATGTTATCAAAAATTCATTTCATTTCGTTACATTACATTTCACATTTGCTGACATTTAAAGTGCATGTACACAACAATTGATTTCTTTTGGGTTTCTAAACAATTTTAAATAAAACTAGTGTAAATTGAATCATTCTTGGTTTCCTGGCATGTCAATTTAAATTAAGTTATTGAGGCAAATTCTTGAAAATGAACAGATACTTCAAGAAAAATTTAAATGTTTACCTCTAGAAGTGTTAAAGCAACTTAAAGTCTTGAATGAACAAAGAATAATAGTAACTTCTGTAATTTCAAATGCATTTAGCTTATTATAGTATTTCTGTGTTTAAATAGTAATATCCAGTGTTTCTGAAGTCTCATTCAGTGTTTCTTCCAGTGCTAATGTTTTTCAGAAAAGTTGATAATACTCTCTACATTGCATCTCAGAAGCAATATAATGTGCATTGAAAAAAAAAAAAAAAAAAAAAAAAAAAAAGAAAAAAGGTATCTATTGACAGAAATAAGTATTGCCTATATGGTTTCACATGAAATACTTTAGAAGTCTGTATTACTATAGATATCTTTATAACAGAAAACAGTTGTCTTTAAATTTTTTTACAGACCTTCTATAAAAAAAAAAAAAAAAAATTAAAAGCTTTCAAATTCATTGAGCCAAATCTAACTCCTTTAAAAATTCTCATTCTTTCATGAAGACATCACGTGAGAGAAGCCAAATTCTCTTGGTGTCTCAACCATTTGTGGAGGCTATAGAACTTGTTTAAAATTGGTTTGGCTTTTGTTCTGTTCTCTTTCTAATTTGAGGAGAGTGCTATGTTTGTTTTCAATGAAAAGAAATCAACAAGAAATCAAATTCTGATGTAGTCAAAATTCAGTAGGACAACATGTGTCCTTTTTATCTATATCATCATAACGCTTTCCACGATATTCTCAACACTTTTAATTCTGTCAAATACTAACTGAATACAAAAAGTAAATCTGTAGAATATTATTAAACTAATATATACAGAAGATGGAAGCAATACATTAGACAAGAAAGCAGGATGTAGTTCTAAGTCATCTTTGCCTAAATTCTGGATATTGCCCACACATAGACTTACATTTACCAAATTACAGTTACTATATTTTTTAGCACAGTGATAGTAGATGACCATCTAAGATCCCAATTGCGAGAGCAACCTAAACTTTCAGCAGCCCAAAGGAGATGGTTTGGTATCTTGATTCATAATCTTGAATTTTGATATCTTGATCATAATCAAACATTTCAAAGTATTCAATCCCTAATGATGTGGATCGGTGTAAAGAAGACAGAATCAGAATCTTCTCAGTGGTATCAAGGACAAAAGGCAATAGGCACAAAATGAAATACAATAAATTCTGTTTAAATATAAGAAATAACTTGTGTTTATTTTGGTTGGTTGGTTGGTTGGTTGGTTGGTTGATTGGTTGTTGTTTTTTAACCATTGAGAGTGAACAAATGCTGAAGCAGATTTATTGCACAAGTTAAGGAGTCTCTATCTTTGGAGACATTAAAACCTTTACTGTACACAGTAATGAACAAGGTACTCTAGATGATCCTGCTTAGGTAGGTAGAGTAGACTAAATATCTGAAGACATGTATTTTAATTTCAACAACTCTATGATTCTAAGAGTAACCTACATTGACTCTGGACAATAATTAGAGTTTTCTTCACTGAGAAAGATATCCAATCCTGTTTTAAAGATTGCAAGATCTTGCTTCATCTCTTGAAAGTGCTTATTTAATTCAATTTGCACTTGTTAATAAAAATGTATACTTATATATATTTCCAACCTACATTTCTGTAGCCATAACTTCCAAGTATCTGATATCACAACTTTTTTCAAGATATACTGACATAAGTTAATTATCTCTACCATCATTTTCAGGGGAGGCCTGATGTCATTCTAGGTATCATGAAAAGAGATGAATATGCTCTTACTTTTCAATAAACTATAGATGGCTGTTGATTCTGTCCCACCAGTTTGTCCCTTGAAAGGTGTAAACATCTAGCTCTATCTTTGTACATGCAAAATACATGCAGAATACAACTATATATGCAAAAATGTTCTGGCACAAAATATTTTGTATTATGGCTATTTGATAAATGTCAGGTTTTCTGTGTTCTTAAAACACATAAGATACTCAGCTTGTCTTGCCTGAAAGAATATTTGAGTTATTCTTATTTCCCATTCTTTTCAAAATAAGGTTATCAGACTGGTACAGTGATTAGTTTTGGAAACACTAATTGAACTGGTGCCCTAAAATAGGAGGAAGGGCAGGGAGAGATGACATTAGTCTACAGGCAGAAAAAGAGTCTGCTACAGGCCAGCCAGCCTGGAAGAACAAGCAGATTAGGCCCTCTATAGATAGATAGGAGCAGCTTCACATTCACAAGCTCTGGTCCTCGTGGGGAACTTCAAACACCTCAATATCTGTTAGAGTGATAGTACAACAGGGCATAAGCAAGACAAGAGGTTCTTGGAGTGTGTTGATGATAGCTTCCTTGTCCAAGATTTAAAGGAGCAAACTGGGAGAGGAGTTATGCTGAACTTTATTCTTACCAACAAGGAGGCACTGGTTGGGAATGTGAAGCTCAAGGGCAGCCCTGGCTGCAGTGACCATGAAATGGTGGCATTCAAGATACTTAGTGTAGCAAGGAGGGCACACAACAAGATCACTACCCTGGTCTTCAGGACTTGGCCTCTACAGGGATCTGCTTGGTATAGCATCATGGGAGAAAGCCCTGGAGGGAAGATGGGCCCTAAAAAGCTGGCTAATACTCAAGTATGACCTCCTCCAAACTAAGGAAAAATGTATCTCAACAAAGAGGAAATCAGGCAAAAAAGCCAGGAGGCATGCAATGGATGAACATGAGCTCTTGGCCAAACTCAAACACAAATAAGCTTACAGAGGGAGGAAGAAAGGACAGATAGTCTGAGAGGAATACAGAGAAACCATCCAAGCAGCCAAGGATTAGGTTAGGAAAGCTAAAACCCTGAGAGAATTAAATCTAGCCAGGGAAGTCAAGAGCAACAAAACGACTTCTATAACTAAGCCAGTAATAAAAGGAAGAGTAGAGAAATTGTGGGCCTTTTATGGAAGGAAACTGGGGACCTGATAACCTGGGTTATAGAGGAGGCTGAGGTACTCTACAACTTTTTTGCCTTAGTCTTCACCAGCAAGTGCTCTAGCCATACATCCAAAGTCACGGAACGTAAAGGTAGGGACTGGGAAAATGAAGAACCTCCCACTGTAGAAGATCAGGTCTGAGACCATCTAAGGAAGCTGAAGGTGCACAAGTCCATGGGACCTGATGAGATGCATCTGCACATCTTGAAGGCACTAGCAGGTGGAGTTGCTAAGCAACTGTCCATGATATTTGAGAAGTTATAGCAGTCCAGCGAAGTTCTGACTGGAAAAGTGGAAATATAACTCCCATTTTTTAAAAGGAAAAAAAGGAAGACCTGGGGAACTAAAGGCTGGTCAGTCTCAACTTTGTGCCCACCAAGATCATGGAGCAGATTTTCCTGGAACCTATACTAAGGCACATGGAAAATAAGGAGGTGATTGCTGACAGCCAACATGGCGTCACAAAGGGCAGGTAATGCCTCAAAAATCTTGTGGCCTTGCATGATGGGTTACAGTTTTGGTGGACAAGGGAACAGCAACAGATGTCATCTACGTGGACTTGTGCAAAGTGTTTCTGGGGAAACCTCTCTGCGGCCTTTCAATACTTAAAGGGGTCCTACAAAAAAAGATGAAAGACTATTGGATAGATAATGATAGGACAAGGGTGAATGGTCTTAAAGTAAAAGAGAATGGATTTAGATTAGACATTAGGAGGAAATTCTTCACTCTAAGGGTAGTGAGGCACTGGAACAGATTGCCCAAAGAAGTTGTGGATGTTCCCTCTGTGGAGGTTCTGAAGACCAGGTTGGATGGGACCTTCACCAAACTGATCCCTGCCTATGGCAGAAGGGATGAAGTTAGATTATCTTTAAGGTCCTTTCCAACCCAAGCTATTCTATGATTCTATGATTTGACACTGACCCCCCATGATATACTTGTCTATAAATTCCAGAGATGTGGATATGATGGATAGATCACTCACTGGGCAAGGAATTAGCTGGATGGTTGCACTCAAAGAGTTGCAGTCGATGGCTTAGTGTCCAGGTAGAGATCAGTAATGGGAGGTGTTCCTCAAGGGTCAGTATTGGGACTGACGCTATTTAATATCTTTGTTGGTGATATGGACAGTGGGATTGAGTACACCCTCAGCGAATTCGCCAATGACACTGAGATGTGTGGTGTGGTGGACACACTGGAGGGAAAGAAAACCATCCAGAGGGAACTGGGCAGGCCTGAGAGATGGCCTTGTACAGTCTGGAGAAGATAAGGCTCCAAGAGGACTCAATAGTAGTCTATCAGTACCTAAAGAGAGCCTACAAAAACACCGGAGAGGGACTCTATCAAGGAGCATAGTGATTGGACAAGGAGTAACAGCTTTAAAATAGAAAATAATAGATTTGTATTAGATATTCAGAAGAAATACTTCACTAAGAGGGTGATGAAGCACTGGAACATGTTGCCCACAAAAGTTGTGTGGGTGCTGCATCCCTGTAAGTGTTCAAGGTCAAGCTTTATGTGGCTTAGGGCAACCCGGTCTGGAGGAGGTGGGGAAGTTGGAATTAGATGGTCTCTAAAGTCCCTTCTAACCTCAGCCATCCTATGATTCTGTAATTCTAATGTGCAAAGTATTTTGAATCCTGAGTCAAAGACCATCCATATAAAGGTAATGCTCACCTTGTCTCAATTCCATTCTGTCATGTTCTGCAAAATGCTTTAGTTCTTGGAATGGTAATAAATATATCAGTAAATTGTGAGAAATTATTCTTTTCCTAGACATCATGTTCCTAACAAAAATCACAAACATTAATAAAAGGTTTGCACTTTACTGTATAATGGTGATGCACAGTCTATAATTTTTTATACAAATGACTGACTATTTTCTAAGTACAAACATTAAATAATGGTTTAGAAAACACTAACTCACTTTTTCCAATGTTAAATCTTTAATTTTCATTCAAAGTTCAATTTAAACTAAGAAATATTATTGCCCATGTTCTATTACCACATAGAAATAACATAAAAATCAAATACTCAGTGATGATCAGCACTGATTTTTAACTGCTAGGGAGCTATACTAACCAAATGAAAAATCCTAATGGTGCTTAAAAAGCTTTTTTTTTTTCACCATAGAAATATTGGTCAATGAGTAGAAAGAGAGCAATTTAGAAAGCAATGCAAGGTGGGGCTTTTTTTGTAAAGTGAAAAAAAAAAAAAAAAAAATAAGTCCATAGGAAAAAAAAAAATATATATATATATATATATATATATATTGTTTCCTGACTGGATCTATAAAAAGAATAAAAGACTGGTGGGGAAAAAAATAAAAATAAAAAAATAATTAAAAAAAAAAAATTGTTACTATATTTGAGTTCTGAAGAGCTTCAGCTCATTTTAGCTTCAGAACAGCTACACTTATGTACTTAACAGCTGAAAAAAATTGCTTTGTTTAGTTTCTATTATTTTTTCTTCATCTGACTTGAGTTGTCATTAAGTACTATTGTCCTTCTTTGGCACTTCATTGTAATAATGTAAGATACTGCAAAAGCAATATAGATAAGAAATCCATTTGTTAAGGATGAAGGATTCTCCTAATTGGAAAGGAATATTCCAAAGAACAATGTTTTGTTGACATGAGTCTAATACCTGGCTGGCTTGATAAGGTAAAGAAGACCCCCCAAAAATCTAAAAGCTGCCAAATGGTAGGTGTCACAAAAGAAATGGTTGAATTCAGCTGAAGTTTATGTGATTCAATTTTTAATTAAAAATATACATGCATATATCCTTCAGCATATCAGATGTAATTGGCTGTAATTCACTCAAAAGCATAAGCATTGCTGTACTATAAAATGCTTGTATTTGCCATAGCGCCTAGTCTGTTTGGCCTACAGATTATTCACTGTGTTCTTAAAATCTGCAGTTAAAGTTACAACCAATTAGAATAGATCAAATAGAAGAAATAGATAAATGTGTCTTTGTTTTGGACAATTGCTTCATGTTCGGTGACCTAGAACTATCCAAAGAGCTGTAAAACAGTTAAATAGTATGAGATATAGGATTTCCTTGAGATTTGAAAATGAAGGTTAGAAGTTTGAATGATCATATTTATGTCTGTATGTGAAAGGAGAAGAAAACCAACAGTAAGATGCAGAAAACAGGAAAATGAGGGGAAAGTGTTAGCATGGGAGGAACCCAAGAATTAAAAACTACAGTTTTATATCAAAACAGGCAGCAGTAATACTAGCTTAAAGCATTGCATCCTCTTTCTTACTGTCACTATTTCTTTGTATTGCCCACCATATCCCACCATAGTTGTAATGAAGGAGTGGAAGGGAAGAAGAAAGGCATTAACTGATTTTTAAAAGTCTGTTATTTTGTTTTGTGAAATCAAAAATACAGTTTCATTTTTCCAGATGACTGGCTCAAAAGAGAGACATATTTTCTGATACTGTCTCCTGTTGATTTTTCGTAATGCGTTTCGGTCAATTTAACCTCACCCAACCAGCTGCAGGATGGAGAATACCTGTGGAACTAAGATTCAGTAATGTAATCATTTTGATTTTCCATCAGTTTGGAATTGTCTGGTATTTTTAACTTTCAGATAGATTACTATGTGAAAAGTTATTGGTAGTTCAGATACATATTTTTATGATTTAGCTCTGCTTCTTTTCAAGACTGCCTTCTTAACTAATAATAAATTGTAAATTTAAAATCTTAAATGATTAAAAATGAAATTAGCTTCAAAATCGTTTATCCAACAGCCACTAAATTAAGAATTTAGGGTATTCTAAGTACTTCTTTTATTCTAGGAACAAAAGAAACAAAGAAATTGATCTAAAAGATCTAAATATTTAAGAATGTTTCTTTTGATAGCTTACTAATCTTTCCTAAAACAAAATTGGAAAATTCCACTCATAATTACTTGATTTTTAGATGAAGATGTATTATCATCTGATACATATAGATTTTAAAATGCAAGAAATTGTTTGTGGATTATCACTGTCAGAATGTACAAAATCCTCAGATCACTGGTGAAGTGAGAGTTGCAGAGGGGGAGGAAAAGGAAAAATGAGATATTAATAACTTCAACAGTGAATATAACTGTCCTTTTTATTCTGTAAATAAGGAACAACAACAAAGCAACAAAAAATAACCTATGTTGCTGTCAAGGTGAATGAATAAGCAAAAATGTATTTTGTGCCAGACATAAGTGATATGCAAGTTCAAGTTATACAGCTACTGTACCTGGAAAGACATTCCTTTTGAGCTGTAAAACATGGCACTATGAGCTGCCATTCATTTTTACAACATAGTTGTTTATCAATATGGTACACATTTGATGCATAATAAAATTCCAGATTTAATTCACTGGAGTCATTTTGAAAACCTGTGAAAGTGATGAAATGAACACTTGTTCATCAAAACAGAGTACAGCCTGCAGCTGCAGAAATCACCTCTCAATACATTGCAGGATTCAGAATTGATTGCTAGTGTTATGATTTATCCTGATATTAATGGAAAAAGCCTTCTAGAGTGTACTGAAGGGACTTTTGTCCCATAAATCCAGACCTAGAACTTACCAAAGAATTGCTTTTTTTTTTTTTTTTTTTTTTTTTTTTAAAAAAAA
>NC_048926.1:76907767-76916408 GCF_011077185.1 Oxyura jamaicensis | reverse complement strand
TTTTTTTTTTTTTTTTTTTTTTTTTTTTTTTTTTCAAATGGGCTATTGCTGCAAACCCATCAACTTTCACTAAGAGATTAGAGCTTTTACTATGTCATGATCTGGGAACAGCAAGAGGAAGGAGAAATGAATGTTTTCACGGGTTAACTTCAATCATAAAGCCTGTGGTGTCTGGGTATGTGGGGTGTCAGCTGGCACATGGGACTTGGCTCATCATGGCCTGTGGCCAAGCAGAGCTGGGCTGTGCAATCTCACAGAACCACTGGTGCAGGTGCTGATGGCCCCAGGCTGGGCTGAAATGTGGTCCTAGACACCCATATACTGGGCAGTATATGGAGAAGCCTGGATAAGGGTGGGTAATGGCAATGAGTTGTCCTTTCAGAGGACAACTCAAAACACCAGAATTAAGCTGCTGCTCCAAATGCCTCTCTATGGACTGTACTGGAACCTAAAGAGGCAATCCACAATCCACAATGCCTAGCACTGATGAAATGCAATGCTTCAGTCTATAAAATAGTTCAATCTGACAAACAGCACTAGACACAAACACACACAAACACACACACCAAGTATCAGGAAAATATGTGAACATGACACTCAAATGAGACTGAAAATGGCTTAATTCTGCTCATGAAATGAAAGACATATTTCAGTATATAGTCCAGGATGATAGGAAAAGATATTCATTCAACTTATTCACAAATGACTCAGATGAGGAACAGAGAGCACCCTCAGCAAGTTTGCTGGTGGCACAAAACTGGGAGGAGTGGCTGATACCCCAGAGAGTTGTGCTGTCATTCAGAGAGAACTGGACAGGCTGGATGGATAGTCCAAGAGGAACCTCATGAAGTTCAACTTCATGAACTTTGTCATGAACTAGGGTCCTGCACCTAGGGAGGAATAACCCCAAGCACCAGTACAGGCTGGGGGCTGACCTGCCTTACAGCAGTTCTGCAGAGAGGGACCTGGGAGTCCTGGAGGACAGCAGGCTGACTGAGTCAGCAATGTGTTCTTGTGGCCAAGAAGGTCAATGGGATCCTGGGCTGCATTCAGAAGAGTGTTGCCAGCAGGTCAAGTGATCCTGCCCCTCTGCTCAGCCCTAGTGAGGTCACACCAAGAGAACTATGTCCAGTTCTCAGCTACCCAGTACAAGAGGGACATGAAGCTACTGGAATAAGCCCAGCAGAGGACTACTAAGATGATGAAGGGACTGAAGCAGCTCTCATATGAGGAGAGGTTGAGAGAGCTGGGTCTGTTTAGTTTGGAGAAGAGGAGGCTGACAGGGGATCTCATCTAAGGGTGTAAGTATCTGATGGAGGGGTGCCAAGAGTACAGGGCCAAACTTTTCAGTGATGTCCACTGACCAGACACAACCTGAAACACAGGAAGTTCCACCTGAATGTGAGAAAGCACTTCTGTACTGTGAGGGTGACAGAGCACTGGCACAGGTTGCCCAGAGAAGCTGTGGAGTCTTCTTCTCTGGAAATACTCAAAACCAGCCTGGATGCCATCCTGTACAACATGCTTTAGGTGATCCTGCTCAGCAGGGGGATTGGACAAGATCATCTTAAGAGGTCCCTTCGAACCTCAACCATTCTGTGATCCCAGACTCATTTCTTAAGTCCCACCTAACTAGTTCTGCCAGTGGTACAGTGTCAGTGGCATTATGGGATGCAGCTGGAGAAATCCTCTCTACTCACAGCCTGTAAATCACTGGGTATGCTAGTGAGCATTACGCTGGGGGATGGGAAGATGGACTTCCTAAAGCAGGTATTTGGAGGGGTTGGGTAACACATTTTGCTCTCTGGGAACCACCTGACAACCTAAAGCAAGCGATTTGCAAGTGTGTTGTTCAGTCCTGGTTCATCCTAGCATCAGTGACTTCTCTGCTACCATTCTCACCTTGAGAGACAGCTTTGCAGCAGAGCCCTTCCAGCATTCAGATAGAGCCCAGTGGGGCAGGGAGAAATCAGGGCATGTGACCGTGCTGTAGAGGACTCAGAGATCTGTAATGGAAAATCAAGTGGACATCTCCTGTTTGGTGTTGATATGGAAAATCAGCATGGGAGGGGGTTTCTTAAAGTGACACAGCCTCAAGACCTGGCTTTCTACTGCTGCTCCAGCCCTTTCATCTGCTTCAGAGTCTACTTCAGACTTTATAAACTGTCTTAGCTCAACAAGAATGAAAAAAAAAAATGTATTTTCATAACATTCAAGGATATAGAAATGTTAGCACTTGAATATGAAAACACAGGATATAAGAAAGCCTTTAAGTTTAATATAAAGTCTCCTTCATATCTTTGCCTAAACAAAAAGAAATCAACTAAGGTGTTTGGTTTAAAATTGTTTAGCTTTTAACCTAGATTATATCTGTCTATGGGGTCTAGAAGCTTGAATCAGAGAGCAGAGGGACACAAGGATTGTGACCTCTTTGAGAATAGTATGAAGTTGGGAGGGGCATAAGGCCAAGGAAAATGAGAATGAGGGTTGCACAACCATTGCAAGAGGAGAACATAACAGGATTAATTCAGGTTTATTTAAATCATAAATTAGAGCCATATCTCCAGGGTCAGTTCTGCTGAACTGTCCATGCCTCCTTGATGATGCCATGTCTTCACCTGGAGCCAGTTCACCATAGGACATATTAGGGAAAAATGTGTGTAAAGATTGCTTCACATTGTGATTGTACATTGTGCAAGCCAATTAAAAACTTAACACAAACATATTGCCATATTTGAGATCTGTGTTATTTTTAGTTGCTAACTTTCACATTTAGCTGCTTACTTTTCACATCCAGAAGTCTATCCCTGTAAAAAATTAACAGCAGAACAGTAAAACAGCATGCCTTATGTTCAAAGGTTGAGGGACTATGCAGCAGTGCTGTATGTTTCTTTTGGGCTGAGAATGTTGATATGGAATAGGTGGATGTGCAACTGTTGGAAGATATATGAGTGATTTGGGAAGATAGTAGTCTATTGAATTGGTGGTTTGGGTACAGAAAATAACTACACTGTATGCATAACAAGCAGGATAGAGCTCAGCTGTTTGAAGTAACACATGGACAAATTAATGAGCAAATTGAAATTATTTGAAAAGAATGGTTGCACTGAAACCCAAAGTGAGAGATACTGTACTGTGCACTGTCAACACAGATGGGCCAAAGATTTTTATGTAATTTTTTTATCCATGCATCCAAAGCATATCTGGTTTCCTCTGATTTTGTAGAGATACTCTGTTTGCATTGCTTGTTTTTATTTTTGTTTCTGTTTTAATTTCTGTTCAACAGTCCAGTCAAAAGACATCTTAGAAGCGTCCTTTCCAGGCACGGGTTCGAGAACAATATTACTGCTCTCTTGTCCTGGTTTTGGCTGGGATAGAGTTAATTTTCTTTATAGGGGTTGGTGTGTGTCATGTTATGGATGCAGGAGGAAAATAATGCTCATAACACACTGATATTTTATTTGTTGCTGAGCAGCAATTACACCAAGCCAAGAACATTTCAGCTTTTCACACTGCCCTGCCAGCGAGGAGACTGGGGACACACAAAGGAAACACAGGGGACACAGCCAGGAGAGCTGGCCTGACTGGCCAAAGGGATGTCCCTTACCATGTGGCGTCATACTGAGCAATAACACTGAGGGGAGTTAGCTAATGTGTCTAGGGGGCTACCATTGCCTGTGAACTGGCTGGCCATTGGTCAGCTGGTGGTGAGCAATTGCATTCGGCATCACTTGCTTTGTGTATTCTTTTCATTTCCAGACCCTTCCCCTTTTCTTTCCTATTAAACTGTCCTTATCTCAACAGACAAGTTCTACTTTGTCTTTTTCTGATTCTTTCCCCATTCTCACTTTGTGGGAAGCAAGTGTACAACTGCATGGTGCTCAGCTGCCTGCCGGGCTAAACTATGACACCTTTTTCTGGGAATAGTAATGATCACAGTTATAGCACAGCTGTCTTAAATCACAGAATTCCCCCAGCAAAGGTAAAAAGCTACCACCTATAAAGTTTACTAGGAAAATTCTCCTTGATTTCTGTGGGAGTAGAGGACAATGCTTGGAGGAATAAACATCATCATAAAGAATCATACTGTTGAATGTGTGAAGAGTCACCTTCCATGCTTCTTTTTAAATAAAATGTCCGTTTTCATTCTTTCCTTATGCAAACACAGGCTACTTTCCCTGTTTGAAGTAAGCCTGCATTTTCTGTTGGTTTACACTAGTACTATGCGGATTTTCATCCTGCTTATGCTCTGTAAAGCTCAGTCTCCTTCATTTTCATCTGAGCAAGTGACTTTACATTCATATGAAATTCCTGTGTTTTTTGTTGTTGTTGTTGTTGTTGTTTTGTTATTGTGCTGCAGAAAAGATCTGCTTATAAAAGGCCACTCTTAGTAACAAAGTTCAAGCAGATCCCTAAGGTTCATATATGTTCAGGGAGGGTAAAGCATTAGAAAATGAATGATCTTATGAACTTTTAGAGGTCTCCAATGTGTAATTATTTCAAATGATGTCCCTCTCATAAGCTAATACTGGAGGAAGTTAACCAGAGTTAATTAGCATGTACTTTGGCAGTCTGCTCGGTTTAATTATTTTGCTACGTCCTGTTAGGGCAGAGTATCCAGATAATAATAATGATAAAAAAGCCTTGTGAAAGAGCTTGCTTGGCTGAGGAGCTGCATATCGTGAATCACTGCTCTTGTGCCCTCACTGCAGGCATTTTTTATATAGTGCTTGAGTGAAGATTCTTACTAGAACTGCAGTCAGACACCTATCTGCCATGGAAAGTTGGGGTGGCAAATAATACTGGGATATATCATGAGCAAACTTATTTGGATGTCTGACTTAAAAGAAATGAAAATAAATCCACAGTCTGTCATGTCTCTTGAATTAAATAAAATAATATAATCATTCAGGTCAGAAAAGACCTCCAAGATCATCAAGTCCAACTGTTAGACTAGCACTGCCAAGCCTGCAATAAAACCATATCTCTAAGCAACACATGTACACTTCTGAATAGCTCCAGGGATGTTGACTCAACTACTTCCCTGGGCAGCTTGTTCCTATGCCTCACAGAGAAAAGACTGACCCCCATCCCCACTGCAACCTCCTTTAAGGTAACTGTAGAACACAGTAAGGTCTCCCCTGACCCTCCTTTTCTCTAGGCTAAATAACCCCAGTTCCCTCAACAGCTCCTCATCAGACTTGTTCTCCATACTCTTCATCAGCTTCATTGCCCTTCTTTGGACAGGCTTGAGCACCTCGATGTCTTTCTTGTAGTGAGGGGCTCAAGTTGAAAACAGTGCTTGAGGTGCAGCCTCACCAGAGCTGAGTACAGGGGAACAATCACTTCCAACATCCTGCTGGCCACGCTACTTTTGATACAAACCAGAATGCAGTTAGCCTTTTTGGCCACCTGAACACACCACTGGTTCCTACTCAGTCAGCTATTGACCAGTACTCCCAGGCCCCTTTCCAAAGGGCAGCCTTCCAGCCACTCTTCTCCCATCCTGTAGCTCTGCATTGGGTTGTTGCACCCCAGGTGCAGGACCCAGCACTTGGCCTTGTTCCATACAGTTGTCCTCCGCTCAACAGTCCAGCCTATCCAGATCCCTCTTCAGAGCCCTCCTACCCTCAAGCAGATCAACACTCACCTGTAACCTGGTGTTGACTGCAAAGTTACTGAGGATGCACTTGATCCCCTCATCTAGATCATTAAGATTTGAAGAGAACTGGCCCTAGTACTGAGCCCTGGGGGACACCACTAGTGACTGGACTCCAACTGGGTTTAAATCCATTCACCACAACTCTTTAGGCCCAGGCAGTTTGTTACTCTGCAAAGCATACACCCGCCCAAGGCATGACCATCCAGTTTCTTATAGAAGGATGCTGTGGGAAATGGTGTCAAACAGTTTACTAAAGTCCACATTGACAGCATCCACAGCCTTTCCCTCATCCACTGAGCACACCACCTTGTCATAGAAGGAGAATGGGTTCACTGAGCAGGACCTGCCTTTCATAAACCCATGCTGACTGGGCCTGATTGCCTGGTTGTCCTGTAAGTGCTGTGTGATGGCACTCAAGATAATCTGCTCCATCAGCTTCCCCATTACTGAGGTCAGACTGACAGGCCTGTAGTTCCCCAGGTTCTCCTCCTGGCCTTTCTTGTATATGGGCATCATCTTTGCTAGCTGCCGGTTATCTGGGACTTCCTCTGATAGCCTGATGATACAGCAGCTGATAAATGGTGGAAAACAGCTTGTTCAGCACTTCCACCATCTCCCTCAGTATCCCTGGGTGGATCCCATTTTATTTGAATGGAAGAAAGCAGTGTTGTTGTAAAGATATAGTACTCTTTGGAGTTTCAGGAGATCTACTGGGCCAAGATATTTCTCAGATAACATTTGCGCACTGCCTGGAAGGGTGATGTTTTTGGGGAAAAGGAAGGGACTATGTATATATGTATACTACATATACATGTATACTGTCCGCATAGAGCTTGGGGCAGGGGGCAGCTAGCATGGCTGTTGGAAAGGTATGAACCCTGTAAATCCCCCTTGTGAGTTTCTATTTATTTATTTTATTTTAATGATATGAACTGAAATCAGCCATTTGGCTATGTTTTTTCAATAGTGTGAGAATTCAGGCCTATTGGTCTGCCTGCCACCCCCAGAGAAAAAAGCACTAGCATTTTTCTTTCATCTGAAAGCAACACACAGAGAATGGTATTCAATAGTTAACAATATATATATATATATATATATATATGATTATCCATTCAGTAGGAAAAAAATAAAATAAGGTGATTGTGGTGCTTATCCATTTTCTTCTGGTCATATTTATGGTTTGTACTGAGCTGAGCTCCTGATTTCAATTTTACAGATGCATATCAAAACCCTTGACATTTCAGACACACATTCATAAGGTCAGAGAAGCATTCAGCAGTATACCTGAAGGCTCCCTGGGCTGGCTGCTTCTGTGCTACTTCTCTTCTCAGGGCAAGCAGTGCACTTGGATCCCAGTTTTGGATGCTCACTGTCCCCACCATACATCTATTTAGACCAAAAAAGACTGAAGAAGCTTTTGAAGAAGCCTGGTCAGCTGTTAACCTTGCCAAGTTATTTAAACACGTATCACTCTTTGCTTCTCAGAGATTCACTGTTGATAGCAATGTGTCATTACTTGATCATTATTTTTTTTTTTTCCCAGGAGAAATTTAGATTTTTTGGTGGAAAAGATGTCTTGATCATGTATGCAAGAATTTCCGTGGTCTCTCCTTACACCCAGGCTGAACTGACAATTATTTTCCTTGCTGATTCCCAAAACAGAATACACAAGGACAGCTAAGCAGCATGGCTGCACATGTGACTTTGCTTGCCAGACTCAGGGCAAAATGACAAATAGTGCTAAGATAAAGTTGTTCTGTGTTGTAGGACAGTAATAGTGTCAGGAATTAAGCTATAGCTTTAACAGTTATCATGTTACAGCCCTCCAGAGATTAAAATTTTGCACATTTACGGGGTGAGAAAACAGATGGATTTGAATCAAAGCAGAGATGTTAGTGAATAGACATTCACCACTGCTTGGATCAGCCTTTGCGAGATGACATATTGCCATGTTCTGCAGCCATGAAGACTAGCTCAGATTTCATATTCAAAGATCCCCAGGAAGGATAGATCTGGCAAAGGAGAAGTGGTCTCAAGACTGGTCAGTTGTACAGCTCAGTGCAGAGGCAGGGCACAAATTAAATAAATTTTGCAGCTGCATTTAGAGAGGAGCAGTGGAGGAACAAAGAAGCTAAAGTAAAATGACAGGCACAACTGCAAAGCTTGCTCCAACCAATATTGGCTTCCTTGTGCTTGCTTCACCACATTTCTCCAGCTGGTCTGTTCCTTAAGTGAAGGTTTCCACCACTACCACCACCACCACCCATGGACAAGCTCTTGACATAGGTTCTTGCTTGCTGCCAGCAGTATAGGGATTTTTGATTTGATTTCTGAAATTATCAAGTAAATAATCTGACCAGCTTTTCCTGAGCAGGAATGAGTACACCTATAGTCATGAAAACCAAGGAAAAAGACACTAGTTAAATCCAGCATTCTCTGTTATATCATGAGGTTTTTGCAAGAGCAAAGCAGGAAGGGCTGTATCCACGAAGAGCAGTCCTTCAAATATAAAATCCATTCATTTATGAGGTAAACATTTATTTAGGAAAGCTTTTCTTATGTTGTAAGAGATTTATTTATTCACATATAAGATGATCAAAACTGTTTTTCCATGCAAAAGTATTCTTCCAGAGGCTTCTGTCTGTGAAAGTATTCTTCTCTCTGCTCTGTAGAGCTCCTAAAGAATTCCTTACCAGCCTAACACCTACCACCGTAAGGGACTTCTCTTGGAACATTTCCCATTACCTAACCTGGCTTTCATTCTGACTCACAATGCCTTCACCTTTGAAGTTTGTCCCTCAATAACTGAAATGCATTTTCCCTTTCTTCACATTCAGATCCTTTTCTCCACTGGCATCCACTGTAATCTCATTTCCTTATCTTTTATTAACAAAACACATTAGGAAAACCTCTGGGTACTTTTAGAGAACAATATTGATTTACAAACTTCAGAAGAAAGAAAGAAAGAAAGAAAGAAAG
>NC_048926.1:76865740-76907367 GCF_011077185.1 Oxyura jamaicensis | reverse complement strand
AAAGAAAGAAAGAAAGAAAGAAAGAAAGAAAGAAAGAAAGAAAGAAAGAAAGAAAGAAAGAAAGAAAGAAAGAAAGAAAGAAAGAAAGAAAGAAAGAAAGAAAGAAAGAAAGAAAGAAAGAAAGAAAGAAAGAAAGAAAGAAAGAAGGAAGGAAAGAAAAAGCATTCCTTCTGAGAAAATAAATTCCTCTGAGATGTCAGACTGTTTTGACAGTGGGTTGTGTGACAGTCTTACTCTACTCTAACAATTGCTTTCAATAAAGCCTCAGTGATTAAAACCTGATTCCTCCTAATTTTGATTTGGAACTGCCACATATCTCTTGCTCAGTTGTTGCAATGGAGCCATTGAAAGCCTACGTAAATACCCTTGTAAGTGTAAGAAGAACATGCTTGTAAATTTCCTGTGGGTCAAAAAGATTAATTTGTTCTATTAATTAGCATTCAGGCCACTGAGATTTAAATATAACTTGTAGAATGCTAAGCAAAATAGTCTACCAGGATCTAATATCTACTTTGTTCTACTTGATTAAACACAACATAAGTGCCACTGGACCTCTTGGAACTACATAATATACTTTTATACCCAGATGTCCCAGTTTCTCCTTCATTTGCATTTACAGAGACTTTTAAACTACAGTACTTGCTATCAAATCTCCCATGCAGAAAGTCTGAAAGAAATTAGCTCTTTTCAACCTAGTGCTTCTTTTTCTTTCTTCTTTTTTCTTTCTCTTTCTTTGTCTTTCTTTTTCATTATTCTTTGTCTTTCTTCTTTCTTCTTCTTTTTTCCTTTTTCTTTTTTTTTTCCTCCTTTTTTTTATTTTTTTTTCCTTTTTCCTCTTCCCCTTTTTTTCTTTTTTCTTTTTTTTTTTTTTATGGTCTAAAAGTCCAGTTAAGTTCAGGGATAAGCCATGGTGTGGTTTTATTTGTAGCACAAATGAAGGAGGAGATTTTGTCATGCCAAGAGGTAGGGTAACTCCTTTGTAATAATTACAGACTTTAGAAGGAATAAGGTATTTTTGAGAGGAAGTGTTATTTAGTCTGGTTCTTAAATTACTGTATTAATATTGTAACTATGGATACAGTATTAGTAGTTACTTTCAGAAAATATACCCAATAGATGTGGAACACTGGTGGTTTTATATTTATCTATTTATTTATTTATTATTCAGTATAGAATAGTAGTTGAAGAGAAGAAGATTCTTAAAGAGGATTGAAAGAAAAGATAAATCATGTTTGAATTTAAAGACCTAATCAATTATCAAACTTGTGTCATATTTTAAATAGAAGCGTTGGAATTATTGTTCAACTGTGTAACCTTACCTTTATCATAGTATAAATAATCATGGCAAAAAAAATATTCATTAATAGTCTTCAAAGTTAATTTTAATTGTGTACTAAATGTAGCTATGACTAGTCACCAACAATAATCTTCTAATAGGCAAGATGCAAAAAGTGACATTACTTTGTCAAATCACAAATAAAAATAATCAATCTTTCAAATGCAATGTTCTTCACTAAAAGTGAGCTCCTGTGTGTTTGTTCCAAACATGCTGTAAAATATAGTCACTATATCTGTATGAGAATTACCTGTGAGAAAAGGCTGAATTATTCCATTAACAGAAGAAAGACTACCAAGTACATGAAATAACATCATTATTATCAGGCACACATGTATGAAACCTTTTAGAAGACATTCATAAAGAAAGTATACTGTAAAATTGCAATGCATGATTCAAATTAAATAGCACAGTTATTGAAACCTTCTAGAAAAGAATTTTCATTCAAAAAATAATAATAATAATAATAAGTGAGATAGCCTTGTCAAGAACACTGATGAGCTTTGGAAATAGAATGTGAAATAAGTGACATGAGTTCCACTTTCCTTATTCATAATTTCAATTTGCAGCTATCAATTTTGTATTTATTTCATGATGAAAGGCAAGTATTCTTTCCTTTATAACAAAATAGAGAAATTGAATTGCAAATAAATTAAAGTTACATTCATACAAGACCTGATTGATGCTGGAGCTGAGAGCACTCAAGTATTCCATTCAACTGCATTAACTTCCGAAAAATACGCTTCCCACAATCACAAATTCTTCTGCCTTGCCTTGTTCTAAAGCATTTTCTACCACTTAAAATACAGCTTCAAAGGACCTCTTATATATATACATATATCTATATATGTATATATAGAGAGAGATAACAGCTTGTTAAATATTAATAAGGTAATTTTAGACAGCTTATTTCCTGTTTAACATGAAGCTTGAAAACCAAACACATGTTTGTGAAGAGGGAGGAATTGTGTGGTTTTGTTCATTCATGAATATGATGGAAGCCTGCTGTAACTCAAAAACTGTACAAAATGCACTTTAAGTTTTATAATGTAAGCGTATCATGATCCCTCCAGAAACTATAAGCATGTTTTGCTTCTGTGCTTCCTCAGCCATAATAGCAAAAATATTGCTCGCCATGGAGACAAGGAGACCAGTAATATGTCCCAATATGTCCTAGTTTCATTTTTTGTTTTTATTTTATTTTTTATTTTTTTTGCTAGAGTTGTGCATGTGCTTAAAACCATAATGAAATTATTACTGTATTCACCCCAAGACAAAACAGACAGAAGAGGAACATGAGACAGAAGTGTATGGGAAGAAAAGAGGTTGTTGGAAAAACACTTTTTTTTTTTTTTTTTTTCTGGTTCTACTCTGTTCTAATGCTTCCTAATACAGGAAAAACTCTCATTGTTTTCCCTTTATGCCTTTAAGCAGGGGGGTGTTGGGTGTTCAATGTTTCACCTTCATATTCACCTCCTTTCATTAACATATTACATTGTCAATCACCAGTATTCCTTCCCTAGTTTTTAGTTACTTATCTTCTGCTTGTAAGGTCACGTAAATACTTTTTTTTTTTTTTTTTTAAATTCATGTGCATATTTAGATAGGTTTCTGAAATTATAAAAATATCTTTTATTTGGAGAGTAAATAATGACTGTGCTTCTGAACTTGAAGGACATTGGACCTTGTAGGGTTAAGATTGTATTTGTACATCTTCATTGTCATATATGTCAGTCTCTGCTACGCAGAAAACATTTTCATAAGTGCTAGAAATTAGAAAAATATTTTTAATCTTTGGTTTTCTAGTCATAATCCATAGTTTTGAAAACTGTAACTTAAAATGGTACAAAAACAAAAATCAGTTAAATGTTTTTTAATGATTAAATAAAACTGAAAGATAAGCAACTTATCTACTGAAAACTGAACTTGTCAATGAAAGATGGATCACTACTAAATAATCTAGATTTCACATGTGTTAAAACATCCAACAAATTTCCCATATTTAATTAACAAATCACTCATGTCAGTCTGAGTAGGAAGTAATTTAGAGAAAACTGTAGTGTGTGTATAACATGGTTCAGTTTGAATCTTAAGTGAAAATGTCCTTGGAGATGTATGCAAAAGGCTCAACCTTAACGTTTTGCTAGTTTCCACAGCTGAAAAAAATTCTGATATATGAGGACTAACTGGTGACTATTGTGGAGATCTGGGATAGTAATATGGTGCATTCCACATGTCAATGCTTTAAGCATTTATGTGATCACATATGAAAATTATGTTAACCAAAACTAATAATATACTTTTTATCTTCAAGAGTCACAAAGCTTGCACAAATTGATTTGTTAGGTGTAAGTTCTTCTTTCATCAAGTACAGTAAAGTAAGTGCCCTTAAAGAATGCTACCATTTTTCCCAGCTGTATGTATTTGGTGATTTTTCATTACCCCAATATGAGCTCTGTTAGTCTACTGATCTCTCTATTTCACCTGGTAAAGCAAGCAGAAAAATGGGGAAACAGAGTTTTATTGATGTATTACTATAGTGGCTGCAGTGACAATTTTAGTCATACACTATGCTAAAAGAGTCATTAGCCAAAATGAAATCTGAGGCCAGATAAAATTTCTGATGTTCAACAAGATAGTTCTGTTATTTGAAAAACAGGGAGTATTTCATCATGAAAATATCAAATTATTTCCTGGGATAATTTATTTTCAGTCAAAACTCCAAAGTTATGTGCACTTCCCCCAGAAAAACTGAAGGTTTTCAAAATTAAATAGTGCTACCGAAGTTGTCTTATTGCTTCTCAATATCGAAGGGGATTGTAGCAGTATATCCTTTCAATCTACATCTGTGGGCATGGTTAGAGTACACATCAATGTTGTTTGGACACTGTAATAATTACTGGGACCACGTTCCACCATCCTACATTACTTTATAAGCTTGGAAAAGCAGATAATCACATTGCATAAAGAGTATCACCAAAGCACAGACTTTGAAAGAAGCATAACTAATAATCTATTGTACTTACACCAATGTTGTCAACCTTCACAAGACTAAAATCAATCCAAAAAAGATGTAGGTTCTCAACATGCTGTGCTGATATAACCAACACCCAATGCCTGTTCTGGGTGACACCAATACTAAATTAATTAATTGTGTTAATCTAATTTCTGAGTACCTGAAAATTTCTTTTTACTCCAGGTCTGAATTCCACAGCAAAATTGGCTGTTTAAATATTACAGCTTTTAATACCTAAATCCTGCCTTCATTCCAGTATTTCAGTACAACTGATCTTGAATGTCATTGCTTAATAATTAATTGTATAATGGATTGTATCTAAATAAAAGGACCAAGAACTTTTTATCAAAATGGTTCTTACAAACCCACCAACTTTTAGATCCCCAGAAAACATATCTGATCCTTGCTCGCCTTTTAATTTTAATTTTTCCACACCAATTTCTCCTTTTTCTTGTCTATATTTTCCTGCCAACTTTAATATCTTTTTTTTGAATTTGTGTGCATGCTTTGCATTTTGAATCCGAAAACACACATAACTTGTACATTTGTACTAAAGCTGAACATGATTCAAACAGATTCCTAGAACTTATGCTTTGCATGGAAGCTAATAAAAAACACTGCAGAAGTTTTCCTTTCACTTTCCCAAATGTAAAGTTTAATATAAAAACAACCATTGTATCAGTCGTTGATTCTCAGACCAGGAATCAAGAATGCAGAAAATGACATCTTCATATTGCTTAGAATTCTTTTATTATTATTATTATTTTTATTTTCTTTTCCATGTTCCATGATGTACCACATTCCTCAGATATCTTTTCCTTAGCTAAATATAGATATCTCTCTGTTTCTTCTAATCTGTCAGGAGTATTGTGGGATCATGTTGTGACTATGAATTTTGCATAACTTTACACAAGAAAGACAGCAGGCTCATTGTTCTTATTTCAGATGTTGTAACGAACCCAAATTATAAAACCCTCAAGAATTCTGAGGCAAGAAACTAGTGTGTTAATTTATTATAACACATAGACTGTGCATAAGAGGAATCTTATGAATTTCAATACTGACAAAAATAAATGTCTTCGAAGATTGCCTTCTCTCTTGTTGAGAAAATTCCAGAAAAATTATTTCAGCCTTCCTCCTGGGATTTCCAGCTATATTTGCAAGAAGCATCATGGTATGATCTGTATAAAATATCAACATTTATGTTAGAGGTCCTTAGCAAAATAGATTAAACACTGAAAGCTCTGCCAAAATAAGAAGCTTAGGGTCTTATCCAGGAGAAAGCAGATGTTGGTCTACAAAAGCTCAGACTCTTAAACTCTCTGGACCTACCGCTTTTTCAGATAGTTATTGCTTTGACATTGTTCATGTAATACTGTACTACTAGAGACTGAAAACCATTTTTCTGCAAAAGCTTCTTCATTTATTAGGTATAAAATTAATTTATATTTTTGAATGAAGTAAATGAAACATCCCCAACACCTAAGCTGGACAAATACAGTTTAGATATGCTAGATATTTTTGTGCAGGCATGACTTTAAATAGTTTTAATTGTGAGGCTTAGTAATAGGTTTGCAGACATAGTTAGGGAAAATGTGAATATGTTACCATCAAACTGAGAATCCACAGCTATCTCTGGATGTAAGATAGAAGCTTCCAAACCCACCTCACCCAAAGTCACCACCAAGGCACCAGGCTGGACACAAGCTTTGCCTCTGATTGGTCGTGAAGACCATCAACTTAATGATAGACCAGGAAGTATATCACTTTTCTTAACATTGGTGGATTAGCTTCTAGCTACTAAATAGTTATACTACTAATCTCATATGCCACAAACTTTCACAACTTGCCTCACCTCACCTTTCTTTGTTTTGCTTTACCTTACCAAGTTTGCTTGCCTTGCTCTCTTTAAAATCATTTGTAAGAATCCTCTGGAGGAGGATGCCACAGATAAATACGCACCCCAGTGTGGCAGGATCTATCTGTTCAAAAAAACAACAACAACAACAACAACAACAACAACAACAACAAAATTTTTTTATTCCTCCAATATCATGCCTTGTGCCTGGTACCAAACTTAAATATGTAAAATATATACTTATTATACTTGAATATGCAAATATTCACATTTTTACATATTGGTCAATACTTACAAAAGCCAGTTTATTAGGTTATATTTTTTTTTCTGACTTATTTTCCACAAGGTAGAAAACTTTCTAAGGTGAAAATTCCCATTTTATTACTGTCATCCATTTACATTACTGTCAATTATAAAAATAATTGAGGAAAGTAACTAAACAGACCTCCAGAATGTCTTATTTACTGATTTTGTGAATATATTTTAATAATTTTCTGCAAAAAGGCTATTTTTAGGGGCTACATTCACAAAACTTTGTCAACAGCTATATACTTATGAAAGATTAAAAACTCTAACACAGTGGAACTCGTACCAATTGTTAACTCAATCGTATAAGCTAATCTGTAAAATTAGTAAACATTTCATTGATTTTATTAGTTTTTTTTTTTTTTTATGGGATGGTGTCATTTCTGTAAAAATTTGTTGAGCTGCTTATTGGATACCTGTTTTCAAAAGAAAATAACATATATATATATATATCACTCTGTTATAAAACTAAATGTCAGGATAAAATTTGGTAGGTGTTTTATACATTAGTGAATTTCCTTTAACATTTTTATAATTGGTTTGCTTATCACTTTATTTATATTTTATTGATGTTTAAAATGCTTTCATTTTCCACAATAGAAGAGGCACAGAGGACTTGAAATGAGCCAAAACCACCCTCAAAAAAAGTTATGCAATCCTGCAGTTTTCAGAATTAGCTACAAAAACAGCCTGGACAGATATTCAGAGCAAATTTGAACTTCTAAACTGTAAATTGTAGAAAAAAAAATAAAAATAAAAATAAAAATGAACAAAAAAAATCCTAGAACTGTGGTTGCAGGTTAATGGAATGAGTTTAAAGGAGAAAGTCTGAGACTGTCTGAAATATGTGCTTAAATGTGTTGTTCTAGCATACTTCCTCTGAAGACAAACAAGAATTTTGCTTTAGAACCACAGGAGTATTGCTCACAGTGTCATGTTTTGTATCAGACAAGACTTAGCTTACAGAGCAAGTAATTACCCAAATCTGCTTAGTTTATTTATTTATTTACTTATTTATTATTTTAGGTCAGATGTGGTATAAGGCTGAGGTTTTCATGCAACTATAACATACTTGCCTGGACATCTACATGGAATCATGAAGTGCAGAGATTAATGAAAACAAAAAGTTAATGAGAAAAAAGAAAAAAAAAAAAAAAAGTCTATCTCCAACAAAGGCTTGACCTAAATGAAAAAGTGAAAGTCTGGGTCAGGTCAAGCAATTTTTTCTTAGCTCTTCTGCACATTCTCAGTGCTACTACTTAATCAGTCATCCCCTGACAAAGAGCATTCTGAAATCTTTAATGAGGACAGATATACAGGGGCTATCAAATTAACATCCATCTATTTCTCCAGAACCAACTCAAACAGCATCATAGCATGAAAAGAACTCAGTTTCCAAGTGTACACAATTTATATTGCAGATAAAGGTTTTATGCTATACATTAAGCTGCAAGATAGTGCAGCCACAACAGGTTGACACATTTATCCCAGTCCTGTGCAGGAAAGCAAGTTGCAGCATCTTTCAGTGCACAGCCACATCCAAATCTTGATGTGTCATCCTGCTGCCTCCTCCCATACATACCACCCAGTGCCTGTGCTAATTGCACAGCCAGATGCAGCCCTGCCTGCGTGCTGGGGACATGCAGCTTGATCTGCTTCATCACAGGTTCTCTAGCAGAAATCACAGAAATTATCTACCTAGTCTGAAATGGGCTGGCAGCAACGTTATCTCTCATGATGGATTTGGATTTCTGCAGGTAATGTGAGAGGAGGTCAGAGACTCAAATACTGCTTAAAGGAGATGGAAAAATAGTCCTGTGAAGAGAGGCAGTGCAAGATAGCCCATCTCCTGGGCTATCAACAGGATATTTAAGGATGTTACACCCAAAAAACACAGCTGGTCTGTTTGTCCTACACTTCTCTATCTTTCACTGCTTACTAAGTGCCCAGGGATTTACTGTAAAGCCAGGAATTGCCAGAGCAGGAAGGAACCACAATCATCCAAGTTTCATTTTTCCCTTGTCCATGGCCCTTATGATTATTATGGATGGAAATGACATATGGGTGCATCTGTGGCAGTCTTGCATATTTAAAGACCTTGCTACATACAGGATACACTCTCTGCTGTATTGGTGTTATAAATCTGCTTTGTGGGGGAATACTTCAGCACGCTTTACAATAACATTGTAAAAACTTGCTAGATCATTGGGAGGTTCTTTGAGGCCGGGTCCAGCCAGTGCCTGAAGTTAAATAAAAGTGCTTCAGTTCCCATTCAGTGTATAATGAAGTCACAGATTTTTTTTAATGTAACAGGTAAAGGCTTTCACAGTAGCACAGCTACAAAGTGAGAACATAAATCAAAATATATTTTGATTATTAAACAAAACATTTATTTACATTTAGATATTTTATTAGTTTCTCTACTTTTATAAATATAGCTTTAGCTATATAAATTTGAAGTAATGTGTATATTTACAAATGATAATTCAGAAGCGACCTCCATGACCACTATTAATGGTGCTTAAACTATTTCTAGGCAACCTGGCAAGAGCAGATTTTGTTCTCAGGAAGGAAAGAAGGTAAACTGGAGTGTGTTTAACAGTTTTCTAAAAGCAATACTTTCTTGAGCTCTTCAACTTGACCTGAGTGTAGGTCAACAAAAGCTACTTAAACAACATAATTCAAAATGGACTCCAGATAAAACATGGATGCCTCTTTACAGCTAAGAACTGAAGAATGAAGATGGATTTGGTATGACCCTAAACCACAGACGGTGCAACACATGAGAAATGCAGAGATTTCCAAATAATCCTAAAAGAAATAGAGGGCAAGTCACATTTGACTACTTAGCCACAAGAGACTCTGTCTTTCTGCTGGCTGGTATACCTTCATTAGAGGGCTTATATACTCAGAAGAAGTCTGGTTTCTGTTGGTTCTGACCCCAGAAAAAGAAATCACATACCCAGCTGGAAGGACACCTCAAGCTCACAAGAAGATTAATGTCTGTCCTCTCTTGCCTAGACAGTTAGTTAAGAAAAATGTTGTACACACTACAGAATGAGGGTCTGATCCTCCATCAGACTGTTGTGACAATAAGGCTTTTACTAGGGCAGAACATTCTGAAGGAATGTATGTGAATAAAGCTTAGCTTTCTGCCTTTAAGGATACAGCAAACATGCCATTATCATACTGTATGACCTGGGCAAGATGTAAAAAGGCAGACAGGCAGGAAGGAAGGAAGGGAGAGAGAGAGAGAAAGGGAGAAAGGGAGAGACAGAAAGTGAAAAAGCAAGGAAGTGAGAGTGAAAGAGAGAGAGAAGAAAGAAAGAAGGAGGGAAGGAGGGAAGGAGGGAAGGAGAGATGGAAAAATAAATATATGGTAGCCCAAAATGTTTGTCTACGAAAGTTACTGTGTTAAATTTCCAAGGGAAATGTCAGAGGTTTTTAAGCAGTTGGCTGTTTTGGTTTGGTTTGGTTTCTTTTTATTTTTTATTTTTTATTATTTTTTTTTTTTTCATTTTGCTTCTCATCTTAAGCCTGACCTTTTTCCTCTTCTTTTATATTGTATGTTATGAAACTTCTTAAAGAAGCAACGTTTTTATTACCAGCAGTGGGAGCTGGGCTTAGGCAGTGGATCAGAGCATACAATCCCCCTGCAGTACTCAACATATATGAAAGAGAGTTTTTAAGGGTGCTGCAAACAGGCTGGCTTCTGAAGTCAGTGGAAAGTTTATCTTCACTCCAGTAGCAAATGCCTATATTCTGAAGATAAATTACTATGAAAGTCCCACAGCACAATAATTGTGTACAGTAAACAAATGCTTATATTTTTTGGACTCAGCCAGCGTATCATTTCAATATGCACATGTGAATCACACATTTGGAAATCACACATGGAAATAAATTCTGCTACTAAGAATATTATAATGACATTTTTATATTTGGAAAAAAAAAAATTAAAAAAAAAAAAATTAAAAAGTGCTGTTTAGAATAACAAGAGGGATATAAACTTAAATTATCTGTAACAGAGGAATATACTGTGCTTTAAACACTGATAATGAAAGAAAAAAATGTTAAAACAGCATCACCATCTAGTCTACAATTTTATTTACGAAGTTCAAAGTACTTAACAAAGAAAGGTGTAATTATTTGAGTGCTGAATTCTGATTCTATACTCACACTTTCAACCTTGCAGCTCTCTTGTATCCTCACGTACATCAGCAGGGTGTTATCCAAATGACATATTAACAAAAATGGTACAAGAGAAAATTGGGAACATTTCAGATTATTTACTCAAATGCTAGCAAGAGATATTTTTACCTACAAGATATGGTAGAAAATTCGTCCAAAGCATATCTCTCCTTTTAAAAAATTAAGCTAATTTATGATTGTGTCTTTTGTTATGCCAAAACAAAAACTAGTTACAAGTCAAGTAATTCAAAGATCTTTATTTTGTTTAAGATTAACCATTTTTAAAAGAAATTTATTAAGATTTTGATTCTTTGGAGAGTATATAAAAATTAATTTATAGTGCTTCATGTACAAAGTTATGCAATTAGCTATGGCAGAATTATTTTATTTTTTTATTTTTTATTTTTTTTTCTTCTTACTTTAATGGCATACCTGACATTAGTCTTTTTCTTACTTTTCAGAATTTTAATACCCTGGAGAAGAATTTTAAGTCTAATTTTAAAAGTTTCATAACAGATACTGAAAAGATTATCCGGATATTTGAATAATTGAAATACAGAACAAAAAGCTGCATCTGAATACACATTTCTTAATAGCATAGTATTACCTAAATATTGCAATAGAAGACCAGCATGCAATGGAAATATACATATCTTGCTGTAGATGGACCTATGGTCAAATCAGCATATTTTCCATTAGGCAGTATCACTATGCATTGCTTATCATTTTATGTAACTATAATCACTCATAAATTTTACATGCCAGGATATCTCCAGCTAAGTACTTTCTTATTTGAAGATTTTGACCAAAAGTAACCTTAATTTCAAAGAATAAGCTTAGGGAGCATGGTTTTGCCCAAAGTCAAATTTCCTAAAGACATCCTGAAGCTTCTTTACTTAAATTAGAGCACTGAATTTTAGCAAGATGGTTGATCTGGGCAACAGGCTTTTATCTCTTTGTGGAAATAAATAAATAAATAGATAAATAAATAAATAAATAAATAAATAAATAAATAAATAAACCATGTCTGACCATTCTGAAAGGCTGTAGCTATCATATGTAAAGTGTGTGAGCTATTTTGTAACTCATGGAAAAGAGCAGAATCCCTAATGTACAGTCTATGCATACAGAGTTACCATCTGGAACTGATGCTCATTTAGAGCAGACAACACATCCACACTTTCTCCGGTGTCTGTACAGCGTACTTATACAGGAGAAATAAGTTTAGTGAGATGCCCCAGCAGATGTGCTTTGTCAGGATTTTGCCTGAAGTGCCTGTGTTACATGTCTGGACACAATAACCCAGTAGGACCTTCCCAGCAGCTGCTGCTGGCCATAGATCCTGGTCATTCTGGCTTCCAGCATCTTCCTGCAAAATCCAAACAGTGTGAAGCACAGAATGGAGAACTAATGTAGTGGGGACAAAAATAAAATAAATAAAATAAAATAAAATAAAATAAAATAAAATAAAATAAAATAAAATAAAATAAAATAAAATAAAATAAATCCTGGAGCTGAAAAATGTGGGACAATGGGAAAACAGGTTAGAAGAAAGATTATTATTTCAGTGAGGCTTATTAAAACCTGGGGGGGGGACTGGGACATTACCTGGTAGGAAGAAATGCAAATAGAAATGCAAAAGAAAAGAGGCTAGAAGTACAAATACATGAAGGAAATAGAGATAGGTGACAAGAAGCAAAAGATACAAAACAGATTGGACTTGGCTGAGAAAGATTGTCATGAAATTATAGGTAAAATAAAATGTACAAAGTCTAATTTTTATTGACCTGAGACTTATCAGTGTGTACTCTACTTGTGAAATTCACTTTTGCCTATTTAATTTCTGTGGGAAAAGATTATCGTTCTGATATTTATATGAGAGGTGAGAACAGAAGGAACATTTCTGAGGGTGGGTTAATCATGCCTGAAGCACATTAGGATCTTAATTTTTAATGTAATTCAAAGTTATCATGCATTCATTTAAAATAAGCTATTTCTCAGAGAGGGATATCCTGCAAAAGCAAAAATGTCAGAGGTCCTAAAAACAAAGAGTTTTAATTCTGCAAAGACATCAGTAGAAATAAATATTAATGCAAAATACTTTAAAGTAAGAATGATAAATGTTAAGTTCTGAAAACGTTCAGACAATAGGAAAACATCTCCAAAGTTCAGGTTTGGTATTTTAAAATAATTGTTCAAATCTAAGATGTAAACCATGCGGAAGTCATTAATTCCATCATAGAAATAATAATAATAAAAAAAAAAAAGAATCTCAGACCCATAGATGAACACAGATAAAAGAAATTTAAGAAGCATTTTCTAAATTTTGTCTTTCAGGCCTTGATTTTCTGGTTGTCTGATTAAATAGAAAAACAGTAAGAGTTCAATCATGATATAATGGCCAATTTTGAATTGTCTTTCAACATTCAATTTCCTTTCCCTCTCTAGGCTGGTTGGTTTTGTGTTATATTTTGTTTGTTTTGTTTTTCATTTTGCCTTTGTTTTTACTTCTCCAGATATGAATTTTGGTAAACATATAAAGTTAAAGGGATTTTTTGTTTGTTTGTTTGTTTATTTTTGCTTTAGGATCCTGTGCAAAGATTTCAAAGAAAGGCGTATTAAACATCTATTGAGTCCCATAAGTCCAGAATGATTGATGTCTTTCATTCAGAGAGTGTAACCCAAATTTACAGTCAGAGAGAACATTTTTTTTTTTTTTTTTTTCTGAGATATTGACCGTCTCTGGGGAACTCATAAAATCTCTTGATTCCCAGTGACTGCACAGCTAGACCATGGTTTATTTTATACATTATTGCACAGGGCTTGATCCCATCAAAGCCCCATAAAGTGAATAACAAAATCTCCCTGCCAATAATGGGCTTTGAATAGTCCTTTTGCCTGAGATTGTTGAAACAGATTCTAAAAAAATGAACTGAAGATTTTATCTACAAAGTGCCTTTGGCATGCATTACTGAGATGAATATTGCAACAGTGAACATTTAGGGACTTTGCCAATGAGGAGAGTCTGTGCTCTAACATAGAAGCAGGTGCCACAGAAATGGATTCACAAGACTTACCAAGGATATGCTTAGACTTATCAATAAGAAATGAAAAAATAAAAGGAACATAAGAATGTAAGAGTGGCCTTACTGCACCACATCAAAAATAAAAATAAAGCTAAAAATGAGCTGCAAAAATAGCTCATCACAGCTCACCAGGTATCCTGTCTCTGATAGTAGCCTGTAAATGTTGCTTTAAAGGAAAAGAAAATCAGGTAAAGAATACAAAATACTTTCTCAGTTTTCAGCAGGAGAAAGTTTAGGGTTTTGTGAGAGAGAAATGACATTACATATTTTTAACTCCATCCGTATATTTGTTCATGTTTGTTTTGGTTGTAAGTGTACTGCAGGAAGCTCCCTTCCAAGCAGATCAGGAGATGTAACTCAAAATTGAGCACTGGAACTCACAAACAGGCCATTAACCTTACCATCTGAGTCTAAAGTGACCTTGCTCATCAGTCAAACCTCCTAAGAGTACTAACTTGGGTTACAGGAACATTAAAACCATGTTATTCTCTGTTTTTATGTACAAATGTTTAATTTCAGCTTTTATCACATGTTAGCAACTACTAATCTAAAACACAGATCAGCACTGTCTTGTGAATTTTGCTGGAATTTAGCTGATGAGCTGATCATCAGGATTTCCTTTACTGTAGATGGCGAGAAAAAAGGAATAATTAATCCCATCTTTAATCTAAAAGCTCATATAACATAAGTAGATTAGATGATTTAGATGACTGTGTTCTGTGATTATTTCTCTCCCTTCACTAAAAAGGTGAGTGCTATCTAACATTGCAGACTTCCAGTTATGCATGTGCCAAGTACAGAATAATGATATATTTTTTTCTAAATTATTTTATTGAAACAACAACAACAACAACAAAAAAAAAAAACTTGCAAAGGTGATAAAAATAATGTGATATTGCCTTTTCCTTTCAGTAACCTTCCATTGTTTTGTAGTTTGTTCCATTCTGGTTTGGTAAGAAATTACTCCTGTAGGTGTATGCACACACAGACAAAACCAAATGTATATTAAAAATTATTTTTGCCAAAACTGACTAGCATGCATATTATTGCTGTTATTGTTGTTGTTGTTGTTGTTGATATTCTTACAACCACTACTGAATTTGGAGAATGGAGGACGAGAGAATGTTTCCTCTTACACAAAAATCATTTTGACTTAGTGATTTCAAAATAGCATATTGCTAAATATTTATTATATTTTTTGAACATGAAGAAGGGAGTATATTTGCCTTAGGATTACTTTAGGCTTATTTTCTTCCCCGGAGAAACTTTTGCAGGAGGGCACATGCTTGTAGGATAGTAATTTCCTCTAAATATTAGTAATTAATTGACTACTATTCACTTGTTAGAACTCATTTGAGAATGCTAAATAATTAGTTGAGAAAGCTGACAATTATTCAGGTTATGATAAAATTATCAGAGCTTCCTAAATCAAAGCCCAAGTTGATGTGAAGAGAAGCAGAGGTCAGAGGTTTTCTTTCATAGAATGGGATGTTTCAAGCTCTGCTCATCATTATTTGGTTTATGCTTTTCTCTGAAATTTCCTCTGCCATGTTTGTTTGAAAATCACTGAAGCATTTGCTGCCAAATTTTAATGGGTGACTTTTTTTCAGCTGACAAGTTATCCAAAGTATAACTCCACTATGACACATCCTGTGTCCTGAAGGACAAGCAGCCAGTGTATGATAATTGAGTTTTCTTTCCAAAAATTATGTATTTTGTAGGTCATTTTAAGTTTTTTCTACAAGTGGAATGAGATACATTCACTTTTCTGAGCCAACTCATAAAATTAAATGGGCCAAATATTTGAATGATTCAAAAATTTTCAGCCAAACAACTTTTATAATCCTAAGCCAAAACCCACTGAAGTAAATCAGCATTGATCAAAATTGTTTCAAAGAAATCAGAGGGAATTTATGGAAACAGAGAAAAATAAATAAATAAATAAAGTGACTTAATGTTCTTATAAATACTGTGGAAGAAAAAGTGTTGGAAATATTGATTTGCAATAATTAAATAAGGTAACTAACTGAAAAAAAAAAAAAAAAAAAAAAAAAGTCATTTCCTTAGGTAGGTTTAATTTAACACAGAATAAGATGTTTGATCCTGTTAATAGACTCTTTAACATTACAAAGTATATCACAAAGAAGGTATCCTTAAGTCAATAAAATTGTTAAGAGGAAAAATGTAGACAGAACAGAGAAGAAATAAGCCTGAAAGATTTGCCATCGTAAAGATTCATAATGTGCATAAATGAGAACATATTTACCATGTACACTGTAGGCAAATCTGGTTTGCTCTAGAGGAACTGCTTGTGTTACTTAATTTAACTCATTTGGCTTTGAATCCTCTATCCCTACAGTTTCATCATACACTGCAGACACACCCAAATGAAGAAGTAATCTCATTTGGGGTTTAATTTCTAGTGATAATTTTAACTGGCAGATGCACTTACTCCAAAACTTTTCATGATTGGACAAGTGGCAGTGGACTCCTCAGGACCATGACATATGGTTGGATCAAGACAGTAAGCCACAAAACCTTCATTAGCATCCCTGAAAGCAAAACTGAGAGACTAAATCACAATCACTAGATTGTGTGCTGTACTGGAGGAGCTATATGTTTATTTAGAAATAAACCAATTAATTCACTTGTCTAAGTTATTGTCATAAGTTATCTGACTTTCTCATGAACCTTTGGTAAGTAACTGCACTCTCACTGAGAGAGCAACAGATTTGTGCAGGCTACATTTATGGCACATTTCTCCATAGGAAACTTCACCGTGAGAAAAAGCTTTCAAGAAAACAGAAGAAAACAAAACAACAAGCAGAACAAAACAAAACAAAACAAAGACAAGCACACACTCACACACACAAATAGGAAACACAAGGAAAAAGAAATTAAAAAAAAAAAATGAAAAAGAAATCTGTGAAATCATCTGGTCTGTTCAGACAAAAGATTATTGGACAATAACACATACGTCTGCACATCTCATAATTCAGTAAGTTGTGTAACTTTTCTACCCTAACCAGATTTATCATGTGACAAGGTTTTCACTAAGTGAAATTAGTTTTCACTAATTAGAAGCAACTATTAGTTTCCCCATCCTTCTCTTTCTCTCCCTTCATCCCTCATCCTGTACCTTTCTCAAGTTCAGAATTTCTGTTTCACATTCATCTTGAGTTTTCCTGTGGACTCAGAAACCCAAATATTTGTACTCTGACCACCAACACCTTGCTTTCAGGTATGAGCTGCCAGAAACAGCCTTGCAGAGAACAGGCCACTGGGGTGGAGACCACTCCTGGGAAAGTTGCTCACCTGCCCAATTTGAACAGTTGTAATTGATGTCAGTGTTTCCCATTGTGCTTGACTCCAAAACTGGGTGCAGCCCTTCTTTCACCATTAATCTGACATTGCACTGAGAATGATCTAAAACATCATGCCAAGTGACAAGATATCTTACATAAAGATCGGAATTTTCTGTCCTGCTGCTGGCTTATTTTAAGGTGGACTGAGGCATTGGACTCTGTATATCTCCCATATTTTTCATTTTTGGTGTTAGCTTGTTTGTCTTCAATTACACAAGTAATCAATAGCAGAAGGGCCAAGACAAGCATTTACAATCATTTTCTTAAGAGAAGCTTGGTATCTCACAGACATGTCTTCTTCCAAAATTACTTTAAAGGTCCATGGCAGTAAGTACTTAAATCTAAGGCACTGTATACTGGGTCTGTCTGGGATGGTTTATACAGCTCCATAGCAGCCCATTTGGTACTGTGTTTTGGATTTGTGACTAGAACAGTGTTGACGAAATGCACCAGCATTTCAGCTGTTACTGAGCACTGTTCCCACAACATAAAGACTTTCTTTACTTTCAGGGACCTTTTTTTTTTTTTTTTTTTTTTTTTTTCCTCTTTCCCTATTCACCCTATTCAATTAAATTGCCTTTACCTCAACCCATGAATTTTCTTGGTTTTGTTCTTGTCATTTGTTACCCTGTCCCTCTGTGGGGGCAATGTGAAAATGGCTGTGTGAGGCTTAGCTGCCGGTGTGGTCAATCCACCACACACAGAAAAGACTTCGTCCTTTTCTTGCTTTAAGATGACAAGTGAACTATGATATTTCATACTTTTACATAGAATCAAGTCACGTGCCCAGCACGTGCCCATGCAGTGTAGCCTAGATATTCAAGATTATTTTATCTTTGTAATTATCTATAATTATGAGCTACAGAATCTGGATCCAGTTCTGACTGTCAAAGGAAAGAGGGAGCATTTTGATAAAATTCTGCTTTAAATACAGCTCTTACTCTTTTTAATGCATTATTAGCACACTATGAACTTACTCAGTTGGGTAATTAACATTTCCCATGGAAAGTAATTAAGGTCTATTGGATACCCTCTATCCCTGCAGCAGTAGGAAGGAATGAAATGAAGAGGAAGAGAAATCCTTATACAATATAATCGCTGCTCTCCAAAGCCATTCACTATATGTTGGAAGGTTCTCACTTTGTGCAGTCAAAGTGATTGTAAGAAAGATGTCTGACCCATAGCAGATTTTCTTCTTCAAAAAAGCTTTAACATAATAGCTTTTACTACACAATTCTATTCCTTAGTATGAAGAATAAGTATGTCCTTACTGGATCGTGAGATCAGTATAAGGACATCAGGGTATCACTGCACTTAAATGAATGCATTCTTCTGAATTGTTCATTAACACTTAATGGTACTCACTAGCAGATTTATTAGTTCAAACTTTACCTTGTGCAGCATGCAGCAGAACGGTGTGTTAGTGCTGTTGTGTTCTTTCAGTTTGGGAGCTAGTGTGATCTCTTGCTGTCTTGAGCACCTCCACAGTGGGATGTACTACATAAAATGCAAAATGCCCTGATGTTTGTCATGGTATAAAAAGACTTACTCCAAACAGGAGCCACAACAGGTGTACCTGAAAAAAGCATCCTTAAACCAAAACTTTCTGCAAGACCTGAGGTGACAAGACTTTAGAAATCACCTATGGCAGAAAATGTATGAAAGTACATAAAAAGGCTCAGGACAATGGGGTATCACAGGGCTAATTTCTACTGACTATGTCTGGGCAGAAAATAGGGATGATTTTTATTTTTTTATTTTTTTTTAAGAACCCACTCCAGTACTTCTAATTATCAAACTATTATGAACCAAATACAAATAACTAGCAAATTAATGCTAGAAGAGACTCACATATCTTCTCCCTGTTCAATAAGAAATAGAAATTAACTTATAGTACCTCTGTAAAACATATAAAGTAGATAAAATAGTAGTATTTTCTCAATAAGATTCTTTAATATTGTATCCAGTACTGACATAAATCTTTTGTAATGTCCATCCAAGTGACACACATAAGTATTCTAAAGCTCCTGGGAGGGGAGGGCAAGATGACTGGAAACCACCACAAACAGTACATATAGATATAACTGCTCCATGGAGACTACTCCAGCTTCAAAAAGGATGGAGCATCTGTTGTTTCAAAGTCCTCCTCCACCAAGTAACAGCAGGAGAAAATACTCCGTGTATCACTAGAAATATTAATGCATATAGTGATAATTTCCCAAATCTCAGGAACAACAAATTGAATTTTGAACTTTAAAATTAATGAGCAATTTGTTCACGGGCTTGAATCAGAGCAGTCTTTAAAATATTTGATATTTAAAATCACAATTTGTGGCATTTATAACTAACCTGAAATTATTTTTCTTAATAATAAGTCCTTCACATACAAAAAAACATCCTTCACAGTTTTACTCAAAAGAGTAACTCCTTTTATATGTAGCCAAGCAATATTTATAGGATTACAGCTAGAAGATCAGGCTCTTTTCCTGCCTGTGTTCTGTCTATATTTTCTTCTATGGCAAAAGCAATGCCTCATTAGACTCTGACCCCTCATTAGACTCAAGACTGGACACACTGGATTTTTAGTGGTAGTGGAATTGTTTTCTAACCTGAGTGGTAGTGCTGTAGGTTTTAGAAAATTATATGTGATTCTCAATTAATTATTCATTGATAAGAAAGACCAGATAAGTTTTTCTATAGACAAGTTTACGAAGAGTTTTCTATTCTCTTTTCTTATCAATGGTTTCCAGGTTGCATTAATTAATTACTACTAAAAGCTTCCATAATCTTTTAATGTCTTCTATGGTGCCAGTATTTCTCATTTATTGAAAAGATGTGGTGTCTTGTCTTCATTCAGCTGCTGTTTTGGTTTGGGGTGTGCAGATATTTTCTGCATGCTTTTATCAGACTTTTTGGGGAGTGGAAAGTTACTTAGGCTTAAACTGTCATATGGGGTGAACAGCCTTATGTTTTCCAGATACTCTCTTTTGATTAAGCAATATCCTTATAAAAAGTGGTTGCTGTTTTTCTTTGCTTTTATGGCAAGCACAGGTCCAGTGTAAGAAAAAGTAGGTCAAAAGCTTTAATTTTCACTACAGGAATCCATTTATTTGTATTTCAGAGAAAACTTGTATGGAAAAAAAAAAAAGATAAAACTAATGAAAATAAATGGTGTGAAACACATTTCTGTACTAAAAGTCGTCAAGCCATATATTTCAGTGGTTTTTGTTGTCCATAGGAACATGTGAAGTTAGAAGGTTCAGTTGGGAAGAAAGGAGAAGGGGAAAGGAAAGGAAAGACTCCAGACATAAAAAGATGAAAGTATCCTGTACTTTTATTTATGGCATGGTTAAGCAAAGTGGAATTTCACCTCATTCCTCCATGGTGGATGGAGAGAAAAAGAAGTAGACAAAATAGGAAACATCCATACAACTAATCTTGGCAAAAGTGAGTGTCTAAGACATAAAGGGACAAAGTCTGATTGCCTTCTTTAGTATTTCTGTCTGTCCATATCCAAATACTTGCTAATTTTACACACAGCAGCAGGCACTCAAGTAGCTCTGCTTCAGCACACATAAAAATTAAGTAATTTATCTGTGAAAGCATTCTTTTTACTTTTTTTTTTTTTTCTTACGGAAAAATGAATTTTACCTTTTGCTTGTCTACTTTCATACACTTCTTTTACCAGGAGCAACAAAACCTTTTGGAATGACTGAACCTAACAAAGAACTATCAGCCCTAATCTAGTGTAGGCACAATCATGATGAATGGCCTAAAAGTACCGAAGCATATTTACCAGAAGTATTTTCCTGCCTTTCATAAGGACTATGAGAATCTAAGCAAAAGCCTCAACATCCTGAGATAAATGGTCCAGAGCTGACATGGAAACAATTTTAGTGCTAGCAGTGTCATCTATTTCATAGCTCAAAACAACATTTTTGATCCTTATTATTCTTTAAACTTGGAAGAGGGCCCTCAAAAAGAAAGAAAAAAGCAAAGAAACTTGTGTTTTAATAATTTTTTTCCTACATAAACAATTTCATCCTTTCCTTGTTTTAGCAATTATTTTAAAAAGTAATAGAAAAATGTTAATATTTATACCATATTATCAACAGTACTTACTTAACAAAGAATTGTTGTGTTCTCTTGTGCCATATGTTCAGGAAATAATGGACACAATCCTTAATTATTTGTTTATACATTTCTGAAATTGTCTAGTGTGTAGTCTGCCTACAGTTTGACAAAACATAACAAAGAATCTTAGAAATCGTTAATTGAAAATACATTAATCATACATTTAAGACAGTTGGTCAGAGGAAAAGATACTAATGCGTGAATCTCTCAAGATTATCTTCTGAAAATAAATAAATAAAAAATAAAGTCTCTCAAAGATCAAAGCTAGCTTTGTAACAACAGACTTTCTTCATATTTCAAAATATTGTCCCAAGTAGTAATAATTCTGTGCTAGCAATAACAAAAGGTTCACGAGTTTCATCCTAAATTCAACCCTGCATGAGCAATATCAAAGAAGCCTATATCAAATAAGCCACTAACCTGAGGATTAATGTTATTTAATTTCTCATTAAATGGATATATATGTCCTTTTAATGTGACTTGCTAGACAATACTTTCATTTCAGTACTTGACATTGCTGGCAATGCTTCTCCCCCTCTGTGTCACTCCAGTCCTTCTAATAATTTTACAATAAATATTTATCTGAAGGTATTCCTGCGTTTCATTTACAACCGCTTCTGAGAGTCTCCTGGGTATTCATCACACTGCAAAGGTCTTTACCTGGTAAGGAATCAATATTATCCCCATTTACAAAAATGAATAGAAGCACACAGGATGCACTTATATTGTCCAGAGCAGCATGATTTGAGAACATGTCATAGTGCTCAGGTTCTTCTAACCTTTACTTTTCACTTCTGCACTCTGCAGTGGACATTTCTGCCACAACAGCACCCAGGGACTGCAGTATGACAAACAGTCATACTGTTGACCATACAGGTGACCATCTTATCCCCTAGGGAGCCCTATGCAGTATGTCATATCTGAGGGCACTGCCTGTGCGCCAGGAGGACATGTGCTGACCTCTGTGCTCAGGAGGAGCAGGGCCTGGGGCATTGCTTCTTTCTCCACCCACAGGGTAGCCCAGGCGGGCTCATGGCTGCACCTGAGCATGCATCCCTACCTCTCTGAGCACCCCAACGTGTTTGGTGAGCCATAAACCATGATCGCATAGACACTCAGCACTGGTAATACCAGTCTCCAGCTTGTTTTCCAAACATTAAACCAACTCAGCTTCTGGAATTAGAGTTGTCTTTTTTTTTTTTTTTTTTTTTTTTGTCAATTGCCTGTTTTAGAGACAGTCTTATAATAAACAACTAGATAGGAAAACTGTGTTCAGACTACATAGAAGGGCAGCATCTCCAGACCTCCTGAGGGATGAGAGGATAACATATGTATAGTTATGGAAGACATGAAACGTTAGTGTACTTAGTTTGTCTGATCTGAGGAAGCAACAACCTGTTCATGTGTACCATGAGAGAGAATGTGCACTGTGCACAGAGAATTAAGAGATAGAGGAACCAGGTATCAGCAGTCTACCCTAAACACAGCTGGAACCTTTTCATATTTGCAACCTTATACAAGTATAGACAGTGAATCAGGTGGGAATTAGGTTTAGAAATTTGTGACAGTAAAACTCAAGCCTAAAAAATTTAATACATAAATAAATAAGAAGAAAAAGAAACGAATTGAAAGTATTTAAGATTCAATATTTACTTGCATATATAAATAATTATCTAAAATATTTGCATTACTGTGGTGGTTTTACATAGCTGGGCATCTGAGCTCCACCACAACCACTCTCACTCCCCTTCCTCAAAGGGAAAGGGAGAGAAAACACCGTGGAAAGGACTCAAGTGTCGAGATAAGGACAGGCAGATCACTCAACAGTTATCATCACAGGCAAAACAGACTCAGGATGGGTCCCCACGGGCGGCAGCTCCCCCCAGACCCCCTGCTCCTGCGTGGGCTCCTCTCCACGGGCTGCAGCTCCGGCCTGGGGCCTGCTCCTGCGGGGGCTCTCCATGGGCCGCAGCCTCCTCCAGGCCACATCCACCTGCTCCACCGGGGGCTCCTCCACGGGCTGCAGCGTGGAGATCTGCTCCATGTGGGACCCATGGGCTGCAGGGGGACAGCCTGCTCCACCAGGGGCCTCTCCACAGGCTGCAGGGGAACTGCTGCTGCGTGCCCGGAGCACCTCCTGCCTCCTGCTGCACTGCCCCTGGGGGCTGCAGGACTGGTGTTCACTTCTCTCTCTCTCCCAGCTGCTGTTGTGCAGCATCTTTTTCTCTTTCTTTAGTCTCCTCTCACAGAGGCACAAACACCATCGCTTATTGGCTCGGCTGTGGCCAGCAGCTGGTCCCTTTTGGAGCAGCTGGAGCTGGCTCCTCTCTGACATGGTGCAGCTGCTGGATTCCTCTCACAAAGGCTGTCCCTGCAGGCCCCCACTTCGAAAACCTTGCCACTAAACCCACTACAATTATATGGCTGTCTGTTAAGGTACTACTGGAAAGTGGTCTGTGGTCCTTGAAGGTGGTTCTGTAAGGATGTAAATATTTTTCCTTTCTGTAAAGAAATTGGATGATATTATTCTGGGGAAAGAACAGGGAATGACAGAGTCAGGGAGCTAACTTCCTAAGACCCTATATTCTATGAAATATCTATGAAGAGGTATTCCTGCCTTTCAATATATATGTATATTAATAATAAATAAATAAAAATTTTAAATCTTATTTGCTAACCCTACAGCAACACCAACAAGAACAATAATCTTCATTAACTTATTTGTGTTACCTAAATTATTCTAAATTATTTCAATTTAACAGTATTTTTTGTTGAATGATAAAACAGGGATACAAGTTATCTACATTTATTCTTCTTGGTTTTATTTCAGAACTACCCTTGAGCACCTGCAAGTGAATGCAGAAGGGTCCTGCAGACAGAAATCCCTTTATTCCTGCAAAAGCTTGAAACACAGGAAGCTGTGTGTCTCAGCATTTTGAGTATTTCAGGTATATGGGAGTCTGCTACACCTCAGTGCAACAATTCCCAACGCCTAATATTAGATATATTCTAAAGGTTTTGCAGGGTAGATCGCAGATCATTTCCAGGCACTTCACAGCTACTTATTTTCTTCCAATTCAGGTTTTTTACACATCTACCAGCTAAATGATAGCAACTGTATTTTTTAAATATCTACTTCCTCTAAATGCATTTTACAAGAACTATGCAGCATAAACAGAGAATATGGTGTGTGATTCATCTTGCATCTGGTAGGAATGATCTCCATTTCTTACTTATATTTTCACTCATGAGCAAAGTAGCCGCAGAAAACAAGCAACAGTTAGGTCTTAACTCTGATGGAAAAGCCAACATTGCGAATTCTCTCTTTGTATGCAAGAAACTAAGAAAATCTAAAGACAACCAATGCAAGATGCCATTTGATAACTCAATTTACATAAAATTAAAAAAAATGTAAATAAAACTACAGTAAAGGTCAAGTCACTTTTAATAAATGTTAGAAAGTATTTTAAGAATGGCTGCTGCATCTTCAAGAAAGCAAATATATATGTATATATTTCCTCCAATACTAATTCGCCAGCCACAATGTTTTTTGGCTGTTTGTATTGTTATTCTAAAGAGTATTGTGGAGGAAAATACATGCTAGATTGAAACCCAGAAATGGTAATGAATAAAAATGTACATGAGTACATGATGTACATGAGGAGAGTAATGTTGTTAAGCTGTGCTTTTTCTTTTCTTTTTTCATATAAACTATCAGAAACTTACAGCCATTGCCACTTCAGCTGTACTCTAGTGTCCTTGAGGTGAGCCATAAAAACTGTTGAATGAGTAATTAAGTTTCTCTGAGTTGGTGGTGTTCCTGCTTAAGCACTGTTGGATGTTTGTAGCTGGCTGTGGGAGGATCTTGTATTTCCAAACACTGTTCAAGACAGAGTGTTTTTAAACAAATAATTCTTGTGCAGGGATTTGGGAGCTGATGAATTTGTCAAGTTCTGACTTTAGAAAGGCTATATTTGATGTTGAAAGCTATATCTGTTGATCAATCTATCACATGTTGCCCCCCATCACATGCTGCCCCTCCTTCTTCTGAATAATTTAGTTTTTATTGAACAGTTTTTTCTTAATCTTGTTTTCCTGTAAACTTAATTCCTATCTATGATTGATTCATGGAAGAAGGGAAGATATTGACTACACAAAATAAAGGAGAATATAAGTGATTCTGTTTGCATTGGTTTTTGCAAGTGCTGATTAGGTATTTAGGTTTTAAGGCAAAGGCAACACAAGATTTCATAATGATAAATGGTTTTATAGCAGATGTTGAAGTGTGTCTTCTTTTGTTAATCTATTATATGTATGTCATTGCATTGTTTTTGGCTGAGATAGAGTCAATTTTCTTTGTAGAAGCTTGTATGATTCTGTTTTGGATTTTTAATGAAAACAGTGCTGATAACACACCGACGTTTAGTTGTTGCTGAGCAGCACTTACACTAAACCAAGAACATTTCAGCTTCTCACTCTGCTCTGCCAGTGAGGAGGCTGGGGGTGCCCAGGGAGCTGGGAGGGGACAGAAGCAGGACAGCTGACCCTAAGTGGCCAAAGGGATGACCCATACCATGTGGTGTCACACTCAGAAATAAAGTGTGTGACATTTGGAGTGATGGCATTCCCATGAAACTATTATGTTCAATGAGCTCTGCTTTCCTGGAAGTGGCTGAACATCTGCCAGCTGATGGGAAGCAGTGATTGAATTCCCTGTTTTGCTTTGCTTGTGTGTGCAACTTTTACTTTACCTAGATAACTATGTTTATCTCAGCCCACAAATTCTTGCACTTTCTGATTCTCTCCCCCATCTCACAAGTAAAAGTGAGCCAGTGGCTGTGTGGTGCTGCAGGGAAGACAATAGTAACCATGCTCAGCATTGTCCAGTGATAAGAAACCATGGTTTTCTACATTAGGTTTGCTTTTATTGGTTTTTATTTTGATTCAGTGCTGTGTGCACATATTTTAGCACCATGTGTTTTGATCATTTGTGTGTGGATTAAGAGATGACAAGATACAGGCGTGTAGGAGAGAGGCTGTCGATCAGCCAGTCAGTCAATCTGGATATCTTTCAAAGAATAGCACTGCGATAAAAGGCTGGCAAATCACAGGTGTTAGTAAAAATAAACTCTAATCAGGCTGTTTTTACCTTACTGAGAGACTGTAGGGAAAACTGATCTCATGAGTTACTAAAACAGTTTATATTACTTGGGTAAATTCAGGGTTTTGTTCTCCATTTTTTTGGATGACTCCCATTCTGTTGAATGAAAAATAATCATCCATATTTTAATTCCAAGAAGAAAATCTGGTATTTTGTTACCCAAATATCCATCTCTCATTTTTGGCTCAGGTTTGCTTGATTATTTGTAATACCCCACATCTGTTTCTTACAGTCCACTGTGAAACTATTTTTAAATTTCACTACTGGAAAAAAATAATAATAGTAATAATAATGATGTTATAAATAGCCTTTCAGTAAATACACTTTTTTTTTTTTTTTTTCGTCAGTATATAATGAAGAGACCATAAAGTATATTAAAGATATCAAAGATGGGAGGGAACTGTTTTGTCAGATAGCAAAGACAGTAATTGCTATGTGTATGATATCATATGCTTTGAAAGGTGCTCTTCCAAAACCTTAATCATGAATGTCCATGTGACTACAACTCACTAAATGGTGTTAAACAAATTCTCTGCTTGGTTTGTTTACTTGGACTGTTGCCATTAAATATTACAAAGCATTATGAATTCATTGTAAATCACACTACTCCTTGTACTGACATTTTTGGTGTAACAATGATTGATGTAACTGAAAGTCCTCGTGAATGATGGCCTTGTGTTCTTATTTGTGAAGTTTCAGATATTGCAAATTAATCTGATTAGGACAGTTAAAATGAGCTTCAGGAAATGTTCCTTGCTTCATTCAAGTGGTTAAAGCTTCCTAGAGCTGCACTTTTTCCATTTTAGAAGAGCAACTGTGAATCAAACAAAAACATATAAAGATGAGATAGCATCCTAAAATAATGAGCTCAATGGGCAATATTTTAAAGCGGATGGAAACGAGATAATATGAAAAGCAAGCTGAAAACTGAATACAAAAAGCATTCAAATTTCAGTCAGAATACTAGCTATGGACTATAGTAAATATAAATCCTCTCTACTATTCCAGACATATCTGTTCTTATAGCTGATTGTCCTGGTTTCAGTTAGGATGGAGTTGTTTTTCCTCCTAGTAGCTGGTAGGGTGCTATGTTTTGGATTAGGATGAGAAGAGTGCTGATAACATGCTGATGTTTTAATTGCTGCAGAGCAGTGCTTACACTAAGCCAAGGACTTTTCAGCTTCTCGCTCTGTCCTGCCAGTGGGCAGGCTGGGGGTGCAGCAAGAGCTGGGAGGGGACAGACCCAGGACAGCTGACCCAAACTGGCCAAAGGGGTATTCCATACCATCTGACGTCATGCTGAACAATATCTAGGGGTGGCTAGCTGGGGTTGGGGGGCTGGCTGGTCGGGGTTGTGCTGGGCATCGGTCAGCCGGTGATGAGCAATTGCATTGTGCATCACTTGTTTGTACATATTATTATTATTATTATTATTATTTTCTATCTTAATAAACCATCTTTATCTCAACTCACAGGCTTCACTTTCCCGTTTCTCTCCCCCATCCCAGAGAGGGAGGGGGGAGGGTGAGCGAATGGCTGTGTGGTGTTTAGCTGCCAGCCGGGTTAAACCACAACACTGATATCACAAACTTTATGCATAATATTTTAGTCTGTGGAAGTGCTGGCTAAATGTATATTTGTTGCAAATGATCAAAGTGTTTAATGTTAACCTTTGCTAATGGATAACACCTCATTTTCTTTTGTTACTGGGCATCACAGCAAAGGGAAATACTTGTTTTTACCTTTTTTTTACAACCAATAAATAGAGTTACAAAGTGTATTACATTTACGTTTTCAAAACATCATTATTAAACAGTAATTAAAAAAAAAGTTTTTCGATAAGCAACAAAACTAATTTAGCCTTATTCCCTACATATATTGTAGTGTCACTATGTTTGTTTGTTTGTCAAAATCTACTGCAATGGCTGCATGATGGTCCAACCATGTTAATCTCTGTCCTATTCTATGAAGCCATACAGCAGAACCCTCAGGCCATCCCCACCTAATAATTTATTAATATTTTTCCTCCACATCACAGCATTTTAGTCTCTTAAATGAGTTTATCTCCTCCCTTTCATTTTTTCAGTCTTTGATGATATTTCTTTTTACTTTCTGTGGTCTTCCAATTAAAAGAAACCTCTGATCAGTCTGCTTCCCATTTTAGTGGGAATTCTCCATATATTTATATATGTATATATATATATTTAATTGAAAAAAAAAAGACTCTTCTCCCCTATATTCTGATTATTCTTCATCTTGTCAACACCGTGAGTGATAGCTGCCTAATTTGTGTGTATGCCTTTCTGCCATGGCGAGACAGAAGTTCCTTTATTTGGCAAGGGACTTTCCCAATGCACTGGGACGTGCATCCATCTTTCAAATAGCCAGACTCCAGAAGCTATTTTAAAAGGGAAAAATAATAAACAAAACAAAACAAAATAAAATAAAATAAAATATCCTGGATTGACTTTGAGAGCATAGTCTTCCAGAAGTCTTGTTTCCAACACAGAAAATGGGTTAAGAAATATAGATCAAGGGAAAATAAATCTGTTTTTTCTTGAAGTAAAAATCTTGTGGGGGATAAGGAGAGATTGGAAAAAACATGCAATCAATCAAACAAAAACACAAACAAACAAACAAAAAAAACTTGAAGACTGAGCAATTTAGTGGGAACTACAAAAGATTAAAAGAATAAAGCTTTGGGTGAAATGGGAGACTGCCCGGTAGGTGTTGGAGCCATTGAGCTCCAGATTTTCTAAAACTTTAATTTTTCCTGTGTGAGTTCAGATTGGGGAATTTATACTGAATCAAGTACAACAGCAACTTTTACTGTCTCTGATGACTATTTGGTTTGTTGCACCTCAGTGTAAATAGTTTATTTTTCAACCTTGTAAAAAATGAAAAACAGCATGATCCAAACATGCCAATCCAAATTAATGTGCTGGGGAAGAGGGACTAGTAGGTTGGGCCACCACTTTGATCTATAGGGATTTTAGTTGCCAGAGACAGGAATTATAATGTGTATAATTTAGGAACATTTGCCATTGAAGTGCAATTCTTTTCAGTCCATCTAATAGAATGTGACTTCTCTTAAAAATAAATAAACATCCTTCAAGTGTAAGGAAGTCTCTCCAATAGGAAGTTTTTTCAAACTGGGAAAAACAGAGGACTGAAATTATCCTTTAAACAGTTCTCAATTAAAAGACAAAATTCCTAATCACAGACATTAAAGTTTTTGATGTGACAAACACACCATTAAGATAGCAATTCAGGATATTTAAAAGAAGTGCATATACATTAAAACCTTGGAAGAAATAAAACATTGTATGTGAACATTTACATATTTTAATGTATTAGGACTTGTGTACAGTATTAGAAACTTTTAGTCACAATATTTTATGGCTTCTATTGAATAATGTGAACAAACTGCCAACCAATGATGATATAAATTTTGTTTGTTGTGGGTGCCCATAGTTAAACCTTTTTGGTTTCTGAGTTTCTTTCTGTTTTCACCTATGAATTATTATTATTTTTTAAATTAGTTAAATTGACTGCTAGTTGGGTAAAATATTACTGCAGCAACCTTTTGCTCCTGGAAGAGGTATCATGATTTTAAGCTCAAAAGAGATGGTGTCCTCTGTGGCATTCACTGAGGTTTCCTACTGAAACCAACATCCGGTAAGAATTAAAGCTACAAATAGGAAAAATAATTGCAGGGATAGATCTTATTTTGTGACAGAACATTTTATTTGTTACCTATTCTCTAGCTCATTGGCTTCATTTCTTGCCCTGTGTTTTTGGCTGCAGTCTCGAGGAGGACATCCTTCAGGGAAGCATTGTTGATGCTGTACATTGGCACAGCATCTAATGTGTTGTTGCCTCAACCCTTAGCCACTTTGGCTAGAAAATATGTTTTGACTGTCAATAAAGATAAAATCAAATAAAACAAAATGAAGTTTTCTCAAGATTACCATGAGAACCAGAGTATGCCTCGAAAAAGAGGAGTCCCCCATGGAGCAGAAAATGTTCAAGATATTTAACTGATGTACCAGAAAACTAGATGAAGCAGCTGTATTGCCAGAATTGGAGTATGGGTAGGAAATTCAGCATCTTGTCTCAGGCAAGAGTATCTTGTATCTTCTTTAGATCAGAATGGACTTTTTTATCTTGCATACAGATGTTCTACCAGAGATGAAAATTTTCACCTTTCAAAATTTTAACTGGAAGTAGCACATCTTCTTTCCTCGGCTTCTCATTGCTGTTGTGGTTTTGGTGAATTTTAACTTTGGTGAACTTCTAACACCCATCTGTCATCTCCAGAGCTAGCTCAAAAAGAAAAAAGAAAATAAATCATTTAAGATTAATTTTATGTGACAAGGAAGAGTTGTCATACATCGAGACAGGATGGCTCTGACAGTTCACTGCAGTGCCATAAAAGCATTCCCCAAATCTCTCATATTGCCAAATTCTAATTTAGAAAGTTTACAAAATGTCATGATGGGTTGCCAGCTTATCAAAAGATGAAACAGAAAATACAAAGTTTTGATTAGTTGTCTTCTTGTTTCACACAAAGTCTGTAACTGAAATCTGTGTATGCAATGTTGATTTGAAATGCATCCCACCATGAGAGATTAGGTGTCAAAAGTCTCCTGGTTCTAATAGTACTCTCTTATTTTGAAATCATGATATCTTTGGCTCAGTTTACAGCTAAGTGTAGAAAATGCAGATGGCATAACTCTATTAAATACTTCATTGTGATTTAATGGTTCCTCCCCTGGGTTCTGAAACACAGTGTGAATGAACTGTTAAAACTCACTGTCCAATAAAAATGCTGAAAGTAAGACAAAAGATTTTTTAAAATTATGTCCCAAATTTCTCTTTCTTTCTCAGAGTACTTTTTAAAAAGAGGAATAAACTCTTATTTGTTGGAAGGATCAAGAGAGCATTTAGGGAAAAGCAGTTTTAGAGACCCACAGAGATGTTTACCATTTAAATGGTTAAAAAATATTCTTGCTAGGTTAAAAATATCATTCAGAGGTATCTGAAACAAAACTTTTCACCAAATCCATTAGTTGTGCTGACCTTGGAGTTCTAATATAAATAATGGGAAGATGTAGACCTTGATAAAACACATTTAACATTGCAAAATTGCAAGTTCAGCATTTATGTAGCTCTGAAGCAATAAACAACTTGGTTGTTAAGAACTTTAAGGCAGGAAGTTTAGATTTGCCTCTAAAAAGCTATATTTGGATGCTACCAGATTCCTTCTACCACAGACATTTGGCTATTTTGCAGAAATACAGCTTCAGCCTCATTTGATCCAGTGGTAGCTACACCAGGGAACACAGATTTCAAAGACTGCAACATATATTGGATCAGAATGAATCCTTTCAGCTTGTACAATCCTGTCTCACTGGGTTGTGTTTTACAGATGTTTTTGCAATGACCCAGGATGATGATGGGCTATAACATTTGGGGGCAGGGCAAACTTTGGTAGAGATTTCAAATAACAACTGCCCCTTTTTTTCTTAAACAGATGTTTAAAATGGTATATATGCATTCAACACGATATTATGATTAAAGATTATGATTATAATTGGCATAACAGGTAGGATGAACAAGCAGGGCAGCACAGTCTTCATGATCTTTCACAGTCTTTTAACAATAGGATCTAAACCTACCATGGCAGAGAGTGTGTAAATGGACAAGACAGGAATTATGCACCAGTGCAGGGAGAGAGACAAATACAAAAAGTTGGAAGTGTGTTAGCTTGGCTTCATAAGGACTCAGGTCTATTCAATCAGTTAGGTTTTTGTGTTTGTGTGTTTTCTGCTGACTGTTTTGCTCTAACTGCAGATGTCTGCAGCTGGAAGCAGGATGCATGCCATCGAAGGCACAGAGTGCCAAGCGCTCCTCACCAATGAATGCAGAAGCATTGCATCAAATGATAAACTGTTGTAGGTGACAAAGCATGGGGTTAAGCAGTGTCATTGCCACTCTGGGTGCTCCATGCCTCCTCAAGAGCTGTGGGTACCCCCAGTTTTTGGGTGAAGGGGCCTCGGACAGCATACCCATATGTTCCCACATCCAAACACCCACTGTGTACCACTTGCTCCTTAGTGACGTGTATATTTGTCTTGTTGTCCCTCTGCACTGCAGATGTTAAGTGACATTAACATAAAATTCAAACCTCCCCATGCAGAAAGCAGAGCCACCAGGTGCTTTTGGTGATGAGGCGCCTGCAGGAGCAGTGAATAGACACATACCCATTAGTGTTATACCTCTACATTTACCTCACTGCTGCTGGAAGAGCCACTGCTCCCTATTCGTGTAAATCTAAATTACTATCTTTCATCCTTTCACAAGTGGGCAGGGAATAATTTAAGCTGAAATTAATTAGCATCAAGTTCCACAACTTCACTGGTGTGCAAAATGGTATGTAGAACAAAATGTAGGAATATCTCGTTTCAGGGGTTACTCTTGCACCTCACCAGCACACCCTTCTCCTCTCTTATGTTCTCATGCACATTACACATTCACATGGGTGGCAAAGGATTCATTTTAAAACATACTCTAACATTCATCCACTCCATAGGATTTAAATATGCCATCTGTGTTCAATGAAAGCTTATTTCCAAGACAAAAGAAAGGAAATCAAAACCAATTACAGCACTGATTTTGTTTCATCCGTTCTAGAAATATTAAAAAAAAAAAAAAAAATCTTGTTTGTTTGTTTATCAATGAGTTTGAGGATCCCTGTGTCACACAGGAGTGTCTCTCCCGTTCCTGTGATGCAGCAGTACATGACACTTCTTTTGAACCAGAAAGGTTTGAGGGAAGAAGTCTCCTTCATGCTTTACACAACAAAAATTCTTGTTGGCTTACCTGGAAACCTTTCATGTTCAAGAAGCGGGGGCCCAATCTCTATTTGGGAAGAGATAAAAGAATGAACTATTTCCCCTTTTTTAGAGGCAGGATGATCGTGGCAGTGTTGCCGTGGTGGTGACAGACAGACATAGTATTTTTTCTTGTCTCCTAGGCAAATATATGCCAATGACTTGCAGAATCAGAGTAGCCAGTTATGGTGAATTGTGCATGGCAAATCCCTGATAAAGTATGTATTACTCAAAAACATTATGGAAAGATTTACTGCTTGTTTGCAGCAGTGGTTTTTGTAGCCACTTAATTATAATGGAGGTAGCAATATAACTCTGTCTGTACACCCAGGGCTCTGAGCTGGTCTGATCTCTCACTTTAAGAAGGCTCAAATCTGGCCACTGCTTTGATGGGAGTCAGTGATAAAGCTAATCTCCTAAACAAAGCTGGTACCTAGGATGCCCTGAAAGTGTCACGAGGTAATTCACTGGTTACATTCATGTTTACTTGATGACTTCTAAAACTGACAAGAAGTTAGCAAATGACAAAAGTAAGCTTTTAGTCTCTTACCTCTTTATGGCTGCAGTACAGACAGGAGTTACTTGCTTCATCTTCTGTGTAACAAGCATTAGATCTTACGTCACTGTTATTAAACCTTAAGCACTATCATGTGCTTAGTGCTAAATATGTACTCCTTTTGTGCATTAAAATCTGTTGTTGCTGTTGCTTTATTGAAGGCTTTTTTATCCAAGGTCAGTGTGGCAAATGAAATGGCTGCATACAATTCCAATGGCTATATTTTTTTTTCTTTTTCTTTTTCTTTTTTCTTTTTCTTTCTTTTTTTTTTTCCTGCTTGATGTGCTTCATGACTCCAAAGGGCTAATTTAAGCATATGAGGTAGGATAGAAAATAATGCAGAAAAAAAAAAAGGTAATAATGAAAGGAAGATGAACTAAGCAATGGGAAAGTTACTGGCTGTGGAATAGCTATTGCCAAGGGTCAAAGAAGCCTGTGTTTTCCCTTTGTAAGGTGACAGTTCATCTGTCTCTCTGCTAACCACTTAAAATCCCCAAGATAACAGGAATCCTTAGCCCAAGGACGGGATGTCGCAGATTTAGATAGCTCCTAAAGTTCCTATCTGCTAATCTTGTTAGGGACAAACTCCGTGTAAACAATGATCATCATTTAGATGGAAGAAGTTAAATGAATTGGATGTAAAAGATTTCTTGACCCTGAGTGATTAGTAAACACATTATCCTGAAGAGTGGAAACTGTGGAAAATGAAAAGAGGCCTTTGTGTGTTGTGTTCATACACCGTGTGGCAGAAAAAGGAAGAAAAGATGAGTAAGGATTAATACCTGGCAACTCTTGAGGCCATTTTGGTAATAAATTCCAGAAAATTAAGAGCAACCATGACAGAAGGTGGAAATCTTACATTTTATAAAATATTGGAATACAACATAAAAATTCAATATTTATATGCTGCATATATCATAGAATCATATGCATTAAAATGTATAACAAAGGTGAGAATGTCAGCTTGAACTGCAATAGCTGGTGCCATTCCAGTCTCATCTCGTCCATATTTCAGCCTAGTGCCTACACTCTCTGGGAAGTCATTAAGGATTTGCAGATATGTAAACAAATCATGGAAAGATAACCTTCAAGATGTCTCAGGTCCTGGGTCCTGTATGAAAGGCCCTCAGGTCCTGTATGAAAACTACATTTACATACCTACAGCACTCATAAATGGTGGCAGAAGTCAGGTTTTCCCACTGACAGGTGGGAGAATTTCTTCAAGAAAGATGCATACAACACCACAATTTCCACCATTTCTGAACATTAGAGGACAAAGAAGGACACCGGATCGACCTCTTCACTGAGAGATCAGGTCAGGGGTGGTCAGGGATGAAGATGGTAGAGAGCACTGTGACATGCTGCAAGCTCAACAACCGTGAAGACAGCGCTGGGGATGTACCAGAGAAACTTGGGACTGTAGCTTAATAGCATGGGGAATCTCGAAGTAAAACTGTTGCTATCACAATAGCAGGTTTGGCTTTTACACGTCAGAAATCTTAATTAAGAAAATCTAGATGCAAATAATTACTATGCTTGAGTTGGGTGGAAGGAACAGACTGTACCTCCCAGCACTGAGCTGGAGCACTGCATCACCCTGTGCCAGGGAAAACAACTGGGCTGGAGTGAAGCATTGGGTGAAAGGGAGCTCCTGCAGTCAGGGGCTCGGTCCTGGAGTCAGGGTCTTTCCTGAAACGTCGGAGCAAGTGATGGGGAGCAGTGTTTGGAGGGGACCCCAGCTGAACAGGCAGCAAGAAGGATGCAGGAGCAATCCAATAGTCTGAGGTGACTACCAGTGAGATAGAGGGGGAGACAGAGAAATTTTGTTGAATAAAACTTATTGAAAATCTGAAAACAAAAAGTCATTGCACTTTAGGTAAGAACCAAACATAAAAGCCTTTTGTTGTTTCATCGCTTTTGGCTGAATAAACAATGCCTTGCTTTGAAGAAGCTATTTCTGTGTCATTTTAATCAGCAGCTAGTCAAAGGCTCTCGGTGGAAAAAGGGTTTCCCAGTACCAAATTCAGTTAGGCCCTTTAGACTTATCCTAATTGGTGAAATAAAGGGGCTGCATTACGGAATTATTACCTCAACAAAAAAAAAAAAATTAAAAAAAAAAAAAAAAAAAAAAAAAAGGCAAGCCAGCCACTTGGGGGTGCAGGCATGCTGGGCTGCCACAGCAGCTAAAATGCAGCTTGCCTTATAATTATGACAGCTGGATTCTTGGTTGTAAAACAGAGATAAGCCGCAAAATTAGCACCGTCGTGGAGAAATGATGCATTAATATCAGAAGCTTTGTAAAGTCTTCCTAAATTTCTGCTATCTCTGTACTGATGGAAAAGCAACCCTTCAGGAGAAAAAAAAAAATAAAAATAAAAAAATAATTAAAAAAAAAAAAAAAGTGTTTCTTCCCAGACAGTAGTTCTTCAGGGAGATCTCCAGCATGGAGACTGATGAGTGAAATCCAAGTCGCTGTGAGGTAGTGATGTAATCGCAATGTCTGTCTGTGCAGCAGAAGGAAGGCGTGAGCGCAGCCCATGCCACTGCTGCCAGGTGAAGAGCAGCGAAGACACAGCAAAAGTTTGGGTGAATGCTACCACCAGCTACTGCATGTCCAGGGAGATGCGCTGGACTAAAGTTCATGCTAACGTATCTCCTTTGATACTGTGGGCTTCATTAGTGTAGGCGAGATTTTTATTTATTTATTTATTTATTTATTTATTTTTCCGGTTTATATCTGTGCTAAGCTGTTGGCTAATTTTGCGGCGCACCACGAAGCAGCGGCTTGCGTTTGGGTGCGGGGTGAGGTGCACAAAATGCGCTGCGGGCCTGCGTGTCGGAACCGAAATACCTCCAATGTCAGAGAAAAAACGCATTTAGTTGCAAGCTCGGAGGTAAAACCGGAGCTTTAGGGAAGGACTGTCACTCTGCCACTTACTGGCACTTACTGGTAGACAAAGAGCTTGTAAAAGGAAAAGTTGGAAGCTATTGTGAGAAGGGAGCCAATGGACTGGGTGACTTAACAGATCGTTCCCACTCTTAGCTTCGCGATGTTTCTCCCTCTTGTCATGCAACAGCCCGGCCATGGACCTGTGCTGTGCCTGCAGAAGGGCTCCTCTGCGGGCTGATGCTGTTGAGTGCATTCCTCTCGCTCAGCATTTCTATTAACTTTTAATGCAGTATTAATACGGGCTCTTTTACTGTAAGGGCAGGTAGAGGGGATGCAGATCACAGACAGAAAAGATCTGAAGAGCCTTTAGTCTCCCGCTGGACAATTAGTACTTATTTCACTCTTACAGATGCATACAGTAGGCCGGAAAATAAATAAATAAATAAATAAATCATCCATCAACACCAATTTTGCCAACCCAGCTCTGACAGGCGACCTCGGCGCCCCCCACCCCGTGCAATTTCCATAATTTCACCCTTGTCCCGATTCCCGGGACAGAGATTTACAGGGTAAGGGTCAGGCTGGCACCCCACCTCGGGGAGCGGCTGGAAGGGCGCCCCCGAATTTCGCTAAGCGGGATGCTGAGAAAGGTAGAGGGGGCGAGGGGGGGCGTCCAGGGCCTCCAGACAAAACTTTGAGTGCCCCTCCCCGAGACAATGGGGATGCGTGGGACTATGCGGGAGGGGGACACCCCCTCCTCTTTATCCTCCTCCCCACGCTTTCCTTCCTCCCCCCCTCCCCCCCCACCTCCCCTCCACTCCAGAGCCGCTCGGAGGGCCGTGCTGGCGGCAGGCAGGGAGGGAGGGAAGAAGGGCAGGAGGGAGGGAGGCTGCGGAGGCGGAGGCAGCGGCGGGACGGAGGCCGGCGGCCGCTCTGTGCTGGAGGAGCGGCGGCGGCACCTGGCGGGCGCGACGGGGCATCCTTCTCGCCGCGGGTAGGGCGGCGGCAGCGGCATCGGGAGCTGCGCTCGGCCCCGGGGCCGAGCCGGGAGGGACCAGCCCAGCCTCACGCCTCGCCTCGAGGAGGAGGAGGAGGAGGAGGAGGGAGGACGAAGAGGAGGAGGTGGAGGCTCCGCCGGCTGCTCGCTCCGGCAGAGGCTGCGCGGTCGCGGGAGGAGAGGGGACCATGAGCCGCGCAGTGCTGGCCTGGCTGGCGCTCTGCGGGAGCCTGGCGCTCGCCCGAGGTGAGCCGTCGGGGGTCGGGCGTCGGGGTCGGGGGTCCCAAAAGTCTCAGCCCAAGTGCGCGGGAGCCGGGCGGGCGCGGCCGGCGGTGGGTTCCTCCGGCCGGGCTGCCTTTTTGTTCGCGTTGGGCATGGCACGGACTAAAGCTCCTCATCCCAGGCAGAAGCCGGCCAGCTTGCCTTCCCCGGGCACGTTTTGTTTCGCAACTATGCTTAATGAGCGGGGAGAAGGCATGCCCGGAGGGCTGAGATGTAACCCAGACGAGCGGCTGGGAAGATTTAACAATACCCGCAGAGCTGTCCACATCTCTCTCTCTCTCTCTCTCTTTTTAATATATATATATATATTTTTCCTTCCTTTCCACCCCGCCACACCGCCCCAGTCAGCCGTCTTCATTTTAACTTGAAGGCTCGGGGAGCCGGAGGTCCAGCAATCCGCGGAGCAGTTTGCAAATATGTTCGGGGGCTTCAGCATCGCGGCAGTATTGGACAGCTCTCCTCAGACTCCCCTTTTCCTGCTGCTCTTTAACTAGGGCACCTCCGTCTGAAACATCAGCGGCGCGTTCTCCATCTCTCACCCACCCCCCCAACACGCTCGGTAAAAAAATCCCCAACTCCCGAAAAATAACTTTACGAGTTCTCTTCATCATTATTTGAAATAAGCCTTCACTGTAAGCAGAGTGGGGTTTCCGACTCCGCATTTAAAAGAAAAAGAAAAAAGAAAAAAAGTTGTCGGGGCTCAGCCGGCGGCGGTGCGGGCGGGTGGACGGGGACCGGCGGAGAGGGAAGGAAGGCTCCGGGGGTGGCCAGAGCTCACCTGCCCGGTCCCGGCCACCACATCCTCTGGGGACGACCCCCGGCTGCCCCCCGCCGGCTACCGGGCACGGGTGAGGATTTTCGGCCGCTGGGAGCCGCGGCCTCGCCCCCCGGGTGGAGGCTGCTGCGGTCCCTCCATGGGCAAGGCACATCTCGGGGGGTGGGGGTTGAAGAAGAAAGACCTTGTTGTCCCGGTTGTACCTCCCCGAAACTGAGCAGAACAAGTGTATCCTGAGGACTCACAGAGTATTTTCATTGACTGCGACCTGTTCTCGTTATTGTTCACTTTTTTTTTTTTTTTTCATTTTAAAATGAAACCGATGTATCAGTAAAATTGAATATTTTATCAGATCTTAAATTATTCAGCACGGTGGCTCCTCAAAATCCAATAACATTCACACAATTGCAGCGAGCATGTGATAGCTTATGCAAGATGTCATTGTACCTGCAGTTTATGCCTAAAGTCTTTTAAGCAAAAGACACTGCAACTGGCACAGAGTCTAGACGTGCCATTTGGCTTTGCTTTGGGCTTCTGTAGGACTTTGTGGGGTTCACACCTGAGATGTTTTTTCATTTAAGTCTATGGTTTTGCAATGTTTTTAGGTTACTTCAGAGCACAGAAAACTTCACAGATTTTCTAGAGCTGAGGAATAGGAAAAAAGAGTCCATTTGTTCTGTTCCTGCTTGGTTGTTCAGTTAAGGGTTTGTCCTTGGGTTTCAAAATGGAACAGAAGAAAATTATACAGTTTTTTTTTTTTTTTTTTTTTTTTTTAAATGCTGAAGCATTAAAATGCTGCTTGACAAGTCTGATATAGTGGGTTAATTTTGCTTGCTGTAATAATGTTTACTTTTAATACGTCTTCTCAATTTATGTAGACTCTAAGAGTTGTAACTAACAAACTCTTTAGAGAGCAGTTTTTGAACAGTGCAAAACTTTTTGTGCATCATTTGAATATTACTTGCTGATGAGTCCGTTCACATAATGGAGTATAATGAATGTATAATGAAAACCTATGCTAGTGTCATCTGTGCAGTGGTCAGTTCTTCCTTGTTTTCTTCAGGGGTAAATTCCAACTGCAGATCAAAGTTAAATTATACGGTTCATTACAGACCTATGTTTCAAGTCTGCCATCAAATAGAAAAATACCAATTGTTTGTTTTTTCTGGAGCACCGAAGAATAATGATGGAGATCAAATTCTGGTTGATTTATCACATCTTAAAAACCTTTTTTGCTTTTTACGTTTGGAACACATACATCATTATATCATACAGTATATCAGTATATCAGCAAATCATTTATTTTTCTTTAAAAAAGGGGAGAGAGGGACAAGAGACAGTGAAAGTCATCCCAGTAACATGAAAGTCATCCTAGTGGAAGACTGGAATTATCTTCTCTGTGGCTGATCTGACAAATTTGCAATCTCATGCACTGTAACAGGAGTCTGATTTTCAGAGATGTGTTTGTATGCATATATATGATGAAGCTAGGCTTCAAGGGTGAAGTGACTTCTACTCCTTAGCTTGCAAGAAAGATGCAGTTACATTTTTAATGAGGGATATGCTTTTATATGTATTTCTAAACAGCCATAAAGATTCACATTTGCTTTTGTTGCTGTTCCTTCATCAAATCAGAACAAGAGCAAATCTGAAGTTCCACTGTGCAGCAGACAGACAGTAACTAGCTACTAGAGTGACTACAGAGATTACAGGAGATTATTTCAGGTGGAACAGATACAGGGCATCTCATCTGCAGAAGTAGTGTAGGTTCTTTAGTTCCACTGTGCATTCTGTAGGAACAAATAAGCACAGCATTGCCAATAGATTTTTGGAACAGGGAGTGAAGATTGGGATCAAATGAGGGGAAAACATAACTGAAAACGGGTGGCTATCTTAGTCCCCAGATTTACTTCATGAAGCAGGGCAAACTGATCAGCTGTGGTAATGGTACCGTGTATTCCATGTCTATGTATTGAATGGTTTTGCAATAGGATCTTCTGAGGATTTACCATCTGAGTTGTCTTTGTCATGGAGCTGATCCTTAAATTGTATTGTACATTTTCATTTTCCTTGTTGCTGAGTTTTTAGGTTTCGTTTGTCTAAAAGTAATAGTTACATTGCTGAAACCAAGCAAATCTCATTCTTCTTTGATTTATGAATGTGAGCCTGAGATAAAATATTTTGGAACTTTCAAGGAACTCTTTCATAGATTTTGCTTTTACTTCGTTACAGGAGAGGAGGTGGGAACCTCCACTCTCTGAGGCTTAGAAGTGTCTGTAAAGTGTCTGTCGTTGCAGCTGGAATGAGCTGCAATGAGCAAAAATCCCGAGAAACAAGAGAGGTAAACTGTATGTTAGCTCACATGCAACTGTGCAAAAAGACTGAAAAGATCACCGACACTTGTAAAGACCAAGACTCCTCTGTTTTACTGAACACACCTTTACCTTTTTTGATGGCATCTGCTTCTGTACAAACTGCTGACAGTGTGACCCTGCATAATGATTTCCACTGTTCTTTTAACAAATCACATTTGTATTCAAATTGATTTTCCATGACTGCTCATACAGCCTCCAGAAAGCATATAGCAGGTACACTCTTGCATCCAGTCTGTGTCTGGTCAGTCTAGGACAGAATTTGTTGTCAAGCTGTAGATTCTTATAACTGGATTTAATAGAGCTGGTTGTATTCTTTTCTTTTCTTTTCTTTTCTTTTCTTTTCTTTTGTTTTCTTTTCTTTTCTTTTCTTTTCTTTTCTTTTGTTTTCTTTTCTTTTCTTTTC
>NC_048926.1:76852178-76865640 GCF_011077185.1 Oxyura jamaicensis | reverse complement strand
TTTTTTTTTTTCAAGTATCCAACTTTGTTTTTCTCTGCCCCATCTACTTAAATCCGGTATGTCTTCTTTCAAAGGATAAATTTCATATAAAACTGTCTTTCAATGATAGCGTAGTGAAAAGGGGCACTGTATTATTTCATCCCTCTCCCATTTTTCCAGTTGGCATCCAACTAACAATCAAGGAAATGATCCACTTTGGAAGTTATTTCAAAAGACAAATGCTTTGCATTAGGATGTTGATTTTTATGCCTTGAACTAGCTGTTTATACAGCACTTATCAACACAGCAGCCATGGCATACTCGCAGCCAGATATCTCATCAATGTAAGTAAAGATACCAGAACCTGGCCCTGGAAAAGCAGTGCTTAAAGGGACTGCAAGAGTCAGAGAAAATACGTTATTCTCAAATTTATTGTGAATCTCATAGCAGTCAGCATGTTATTGTTTTCTCTCTCTCTTTCTCTTTTTTTTTTTTTTTTTTTTCTTTTTTTTAATTTACACATTTCAGACTTAGGGAAGCCCCAGAGCCAACAGCATGTCTGAAGTCTTAGAGGACCATCTGCATTGTATTACAAATTATGTTGGGCTTCTTTGTAGCATATCTGAGGCCTAGCTGCCTCAACTTTGAAAGAATATGTATTGAGGATCAAAACACTGTTAATTTCTTTTGACTTTAAAAGCATTTTCATGGTGAGAACGTGAGTTTCATTTTTATTAGTCAAATAGCACACTAGAAAAAGAAAGATGAGATACAAGATTTAAACCCAAATAAGGATTGTAAGGACATTAACATTTACAAACTTAAAAACCTTGGAAAATATTGTAATATAATTAATGGAGGACCTACACACATATTATATTCAAAGGGTGTGAAGCAAGGAAATAAGGGGAAAGCTAACATGAGCCTAAGTTCAATGAATTATATCACTGATAATGGGTCTAGGTTTCCTCTATAGGGAACTTAGGTTGTGCAAGACCTTATCTTAGAGGGAGAGCTACTAGTGAGTACTAGTGTGTACTGACAGTAGGATAAGCCTAATTTCCTAGTGGTATGCATAGAGCAGTAAAGCAAAGGAGCTTTTGTGCCCTTCTTACTGGACAACCGATGCGTGGGCCCACCTCAAAACAAAAACTGCAACCACAACCCTGGGCACTGGATATTACTGAAGGGTCCCAGAAATTTGGAGGTGCAGAAGTTCAGAATTTGTGCATGTCTGTCACATGCAGGTGGTTTGGGATCTTGTAAAATCTCAGTTTAGATATTTTAGGAATATATTTAACACTTTTGTTGTTGGTGGTGGTTGGTTGGTTTTTGATCAGCAAGCTGTGTTACTTTCAGTCACAGCATTGATGTTCTATTTTAAGTTCAAAAAGTTGAGAAATTAAATAGACCATGGTCCACTAATAAAAAGTCAAGCTAATCTAGCTAATAATTGCAGCATGTGGTGTGTGAGTGAATGTACTATCCCATGAAACACACGTGAAAAGTTAATTTGGCATGCTGTATAGTAGCCAAGTACATATATAGTGGGCATATCCATTCTCTTCAGCTAGTGTGCAGTGGAATTATGTTCACTTACGTGCCACACATCTAGTCTGGTACTTTGTAAACCATTTTCAAAATGTTTGGGTAATGTTAAATAAGACTTCATTGTTCTATGAACTCTGGATGCAGAGCTCCATAGTTCAAGGCAAAATCTGTTGTATTTGGCAAAAGCAGCGAACATTTAAAACTATTTTTGAGATTCATGGTTGTTTTCTTCAATTCACCTCCCAAAACTTCAGTTATGGCCACTTGTAGGCAAAGTCTCAAAGTCACAGGACTTTTGTGGAAGTTGTTTGAAAATACAGAGGAAAGTATTCATCTGCATGGTTCACATGGAGAACCCAGCATATCTTAACAATACCACTCCTGTCTGCAGAAGGCCAGTTTCAGGACTCGAGGCACAGTATTTTAAGCAGTAAACCTGACTGTGAAGATGACAGCAGGGAGGAGCAGGAGGTGGAGGACGGTCAGCAGGCACAGGGAGATCTGCTTCTTGCTTGGAGCCTGGGCAGGAGCTTTGCACATGTGAGTGGGAAACTGAAGGTGCAAGCAAAGATGTGGACAGCATGGGTTTGTGTCAGCTCTCAAGTGTTTCAGGCCAAGGTTTTAAAATGAGAGTCTCCAATTTTGTTCTCATATGGAGCAGGACGTTTTCAGTGTTTTGCAAACAGCCTTCTTTTCCTTCTTCCTGTCCCGCTCCCTTGCAACTCATTGTTTTTCTCAGTTGTCTTCAGTTTTAAACAGTGCAAGGCACTTGTGCATAGCCAGACTGTGGCCCTTCTGTAAGGAGAAAGCTACTGTTTAGGCCTAGAGGACTTTTTTTGTTGTTGTTCTTTTTTTTTTTTTTTTTTTTTGTCTTTGAGTTTTCTCCCAACAGCAACTTTTTGACATAGATGAAAAAAAATTGAAAGAGATGATTGCTTTGCCAATTTTTAGCTGAAGTAATTTTATTTGCCATGCCTCTATGTAGGAAGGCTGACAAAATTTTTATAAAAACTGCTTTTTTCCCATCATTGTCAAGATGCTGTGTCAACCTGTATAATTATGGAGAGCTGTGACAGCAGTGGGTAAATAACAGTAATTTCTGCCCTGTGATTACTCATGTCCATAGGTTTCTACAATAGCAATGCTACGACAGACAATTTAGAAAGTATTTTTGGATAAGACTTATATACACCATGTGTGAGAAAAATATAAAATAAAGAAGTGTTGATTTATTTTAGTTTTAACATTTACATCTTTCTGTCCATCTCCCCCTCATGTATGACAGCCTCTGTCCCTGCTGGATATCATTGCACACAAGCATTTTCTTTAATCCAGGCTTGCTCTCTGATTATTCTCTATTACAGTCCCATAGGCTGTACCACTTTAATCTGTTTGCCACTTTTCATTTTTCCAGCTAAGTATTATGTTTTGAGACAGTGGCATGGTGGCATGGGCTTTGAGACTGTGTTTTTTTTTTTTTTTTTTTTCTTATGCATACTGTTTGCAGTTTGGGCTTTCAAAGACAGGGAAAACATCATTTGCTGCGTAACTTGTCAGGTTTCTTACTTGTGTGAGGAATTGCACAGGATTGTCTTACAAGGACTTTTGTAGGTTAAAGAAGATCTAGTAGCTGATTGCTCTCAGATGCTATTCCATAACTATTTAAAAACCACTGAACATCCATCTATTTGAACAATTCCAAGGAAAAATTAGATCAATACAGTGAATGGTATACAGTGTGGATGAGGAAATTATATACCGTTGTCATGAGAAGTAGCTAAAATGACCTAGTAGTTCTCTTCTATTGTACATTCTATAGATATTTCTTTGATAATGCTTTTGTCTAATTTCTTAGATGTCTCTTTTATGGCTTACCTCCTGACCTCATATAAAATGATGCATCAGTTATAAGCACTCCTTCAGGATAAAGACCAACCTCTTTAATAATGACTTTCATTTCCCTAGGTGTGATCAATCCCGTCCTGTTCTAACCTTTTGACTTCCTTCACCAGGCTTCTATTTAATCTGGTGTACTTGTTCAGGTACATGTTGTCTTTTAGAAATGCTGCATTGTCATACCCTGCATCCTTATGCATATGCTTACACTCTGTGGTTCCTGTGGATGACAGTTATCATTTTTCATTGTAATTAACTGAACTCCTCCCGAAAGGTAGATCTTTGATTCACCCTGCTGCTGAAGTCACAGTGGACAGACAGGGATCAGGAAAGAGAAAAAAAAATAATTCAAGCAATGTAAGACATACTCAGAAATGTAGTCTCAAAAAAGGTAGTCAAAATCAAAGCAACATTCTGAGTCAGAGCCCTGAATTCTGTTGAGTAAAGCATGGCTGGCAATATGTAGTGGCTGCACATTAAGGCTACGTCTATATTACTTCACACATCAAGAGCAATTATTACCATAGTGTGCCTCAGTATCCTCCCGTAGGTTGGGTAATTATGTGCTAATACACAGCTATAGTGTTGAGTGTGAGTAAAAGTAGGGTAGTAAAAGTTGCGGCTCTGACCTGTGTGTAGAGATGCTGCTGCTTGGCCTTTGGAGGGGTGAGGGGCAAGGTCTAGTCTGTAGGGACTTCTCAGTCCATGCAGTTTGTTACCACTGAGCATCAGCAGATGAGCAACTTGGATGGGTGTTTGGTGGCCAAGCCCCTCTAGTTGCTTTTTGGCACTAATTTCCATAATTTCAGCACTGGTGATGGTCTTAAGCAGAGCAAAAGAAAACTGCATTTCTCTTCAATGCTGGTTTTCTGATAGTTCAGTTTCTTGGGTGACTTAGTGGCAGGAAAAGCCAAGGCCCAGTACAGGTGCAAGGAAAAGTGATGGGAAGTGGGAGGGAGCAGTGAGTGTCATGGTGTTGTTGGACACTGGAAGTGTCCTCACATTTTTTCTGCAAGGAAAATTACAGATCCTTTTCTCAGTGACGGCTTTTTTTTTGGACCTACACCTATGAGTTCTTGCTGGCTATCAGTGTTTGTGTGAATGTCCCAAGTCCATTTTTCAGTATCAAACAGGTGAACTTAAACCATATTGAGCAGTAACACAAGCTTGCTTGTTCCTCCACCCTAGGCAGAAAATGCCAAGCTCCTCCCTGTCCCATGTGTGTAGTTATATATCACCTACTGTAGAGACCAGGTACAAAAACCATACCTGTGAGTATGTGTTGAGTTCCTGTCTGTGTGCACTTGCAGTACATTCCTGCAGGCAGAGTAGCAAGCTCCACATTTCTCCTACCTCCTCCCAGCCCAGAGGCACGCTGCCTTACTGTCCTGGGGCCACTCAAGTGCTGATTAACAAAAATGTTCCTGGTAGGCTATTTTGATGAGGGTAGATTACAGTGTTTTTCTTCCCTAATTACTATGCACAAACTATTTAGCTTGTGGATAAAGATCACTCCTTGGCCACAGAGAGCAGTCAGGAGAAGCTGCCTCCCTGACAGACTCTCCTCTTGCTCATTTATGGGCAAGCAAACTGCTTTAGAGCTGCTGGTGAGGAGATGTGTCTCTGGCTCCTCTGTTCGGGCTAACTGAAGGCTGAGGAGGGAGAGAGAAGCAGCCAAAATGAATGAGTAAAACCATGCCATGCTTCAGTTACTCTATGGGGGAAACTCTTCAAAATGTAGACCTAAAATATTTCAGTTATTTGTTCTGGTAGCAGTTCATGTGAATGTACACCTGTTGAGTCTGGCCACTGGGTTGCGTTGGACCAAGGTGCATCCTTCAGTGAGTACGTGACTTGTTAGAGTGCTATGCCATTCCCAGTGGCAGCGTCCCTTTACACCAGCCTCACACACTAGCTCTGTGTCTCTTCCTGGGGTCTGAAACCAGTTGTTGATTAATTTTGACCAATTTGGTCTTCTGAAAATTTTTTTTAGTAGACAAGTTTTGAAAGTTTTTGTATGTTTCCTGTGGAAAGCAATACATAATTAAGTATAGGTAAAATACTTTCTTTTCCAGTAGGAGATTTAAATCTCAACTAAACATTTACTTTTAAGACAGGGGAGAGAAGGAGGAATAACCCAAAACTCTGTCCCAAGTTAACTGAGATAAAGATTAATCAGATTACATAGTCAGTTTTCTGAACTGGGTAGCACCAATTTCCAAGCTGAAGAACTGTAGCAAGAAATACAGGAAGTTTTTTTCTTGCATGTTTTTGGAGATTCAGGAAGGTATTCTTTCACCCTTAGATGTTCTAATCTGGCAGATATTCCTAATGTTTTATGCCAGCATCTTCCATAGCAATCTTTTTTTTGTATCTTGTGTCACATCAAGCTTTTTTTTTTTCTTTTTTCCTCCTTCTCTTTTCTTGAAGTGTATGCACCTTCCAGATGCTACAAAAAGCATCCCTGAAGTCTGAAGACAAAGGTCAATACATCACATGGAAAGGCATCTATTTTTAAGAAAAAATAATGAAATTTGATGACTTACATCTACTTACCTAGAGCCTGGAAGCTAGGTCTCCTGTAGTGTAAGTCTCTGCACTGCAAATATTGCAGCTGGTTGCACATGGATTTTACAGTGTGTGCGTAGTGTTAGCATGCTAGTGATATTTACCCAAAGACTTGCGCGGATCTCACAAACAGGTAATCTTCTAGAATTGCTGTTTCAGGAAAACTCTCAGCTGGAGTTCTTTTGGTGTTCTTGTTTTATTACTGTATATGCAAAAGATTCTCATTTCTTTTCCATTTTCAAAATGAGGTGTTAGAAGTTTTTAAAATTCAAATTGCAAATGCCCAGTCTGTTTACAGCATGGTATATGTATTTTGTAACAGTTGGAATAATTTTTATAAGCCTTTAATATGGGATCTCAGAACAGATTTTCTGTAGAAAAAGCAGCTTCAGAATGGGTATAGTTTTGTTCTGCCCATTTTCCTGTTAACATATAGCAGTAAAATTACTGAAGATTTTAGACATATTACATCTGTTCTTTGAAAGAGAACAGTATAAAAGACATAAAATTACTGTTCTAGTAGATTACAATCTGTAGTGTGTATCTGCTGAAACTGACTTTATAGGCGGTGCTTCTTCTAAATTGATGTAGTTTAAAAATAAAATACTAACTTCTTTTGGCTCATACCTTCCCTGAGCAGTGCAATAATGCTGCATCGTATCTCTGCTCTTTAGCCACGTAGGCTGTGCCTGGAGGCTGGACTCTGGGGAGCAACCTGAAGGCCATGATGTAGGGACAGAGATACTCTACCAGGGAAGGATGATCCTGTGCAAGTTGCTTGCAGTTGCCATCCAGGTGGAAAGGGAGCATACTTATTCTTTACTGTCTTTAGGGCGGAGTACAGACCTTATTTTCCTGATGGAAATGAGCACTCGAAAGAAATCATGTCTGTCTGGTATGTTGCCAGTGTGCAGATGTCACTATACAATCCTGTATATACAGGACTACTCATAGGTGGTCAGTCTGTGAATAAGCTGCAGTGGTGTGAATTGTAAAGGAAACGTATTGGCAGGAGAGGATGGGGAATTACTGTATGGCCCTGCAGTGTTTGTGGTGGCTTTTTGCTTATTCTAGCAGATCTGTAAGTACTGACACAAGGCAGATCTTTATGTAGTATTTATGTTCCATAATGTTCACCGAAAAGTGAATAATGGTAATGGCATTTGTAAAGAAAAAAAGGCTTCTGCATTCAGTACAGCTATCTTAGGCTTTCATTCTTTATTTATTTATTTATTTAATTATTTTTTTCTGGGAGCATTTCCCTGCATTAGAAATTACTATATTTATCCCTGGTATCTGTGTAGTGACCCTACTTTGTTTATCACTAACTACTCAGAATTTTTACTGTTGGCTAAAAGAGTAAAGAGGTATGTATTTATGTTTGTGGGAAGAGAGAGATGCAGGTCTCTTTTGTTTGCCTGGGCTTTTTGTTTTTTTCAAGCCCCTGGCTTTTATGAGGTCCTACTTTCTTCCTCTGCAGTAAGGGTTTCTGTTTTTTTTTTTTTTTTTTTTTTTTTTTTACTTCCATTTTACTGGAACTCTTGTGATAAATTGAAAGCTTTCTAATAGATCTAAAAATTATCAGTGTTACATGCGATAATGGCCAAGGTCTAGAGTCAGCCACAATTGTAGTACAGTTAGGGCAGAAAATGCAGACAAAAGGCTTCACTTTGTCAAATGCAGTGTTATTTCAAAGTGTATTTCACATTTAGGGTTTATATTGTACCTTAAACCACTTCTCTTCTCTGGACTATTATTTTATCCTTTTTTAAATTTTATTTTTCTTTTTCCCTATCATTGAATGGACTTGAGCTTATAGATTTCTGTTTTTTCAGCTGATGCTTCAGAGACCGAAGACCCTGGTAGATATTAATCCAAGTCTGATGTTGAAAGTAGGTTGCTCTTCACTTTTAACTCTTTCAGAAATCTGGATTTTTGTGGCTTCTCTCAGCTTTAGTAATCCAGGGACACCTCCCACGTATACAGTGGAATAACTTTACACCAAATCTTCCCCTAAATTAATGCTGGTGTTTGACAAAACCTTTATTTGTATTGCAATCTGTCTCTTCATGTTCAAATCAGGTAATTACATCTTCAAATCATACATGTAGGTTTATTATTAGTGTTAGTAAGTTTGAGGTTTATATGGTTTCACAGAACCTTCGAGAAAGAGCTACAGTAGAGCTCATTACAGAATGGGCTAAAACCTCTCTGAGATTTTGTTTTGTTTTATTGCATTTTCTGTTTTCTGCTCCTTTCTCTCTCAGGCAAAAACAGACAGGAAAAACTGCCAGCACTGCACTAGGTGTGTTTGTGCCCTAATTGTTTCAGGTATCTTTATGGTATGATACAGGGCCCTTAATTTGGGTTGCTTGCCAGCATTGTATGAATCACCTCTATCAACTTTTTATAATACTAAATGGTGAAGTCATCCCTTTGCAGTAAACTAGTTGAGTAACAGTGTGTGCACCTGAAATGAAAACCTCTGTCTGTCAAATATAGGTGTTATAAGTGGTCATTTACTCTTGGGGGAACATGATTCATTTATGATTATATGCCAGACAAGACTGCCCCTGGCGTGGGCTGGACCAACCACCGTTGTACATCTCAGTGACCTTGGCCCAGAAGAAGAATACTGAGAAATGATGCTGCTTCCCCAGTCTCATGCTGCAAGAATGATTATGGGGGAGAACAAACACAATTTTGGCAGTTTCTTGAAAAGATTCAAAGAAGCCAACAACTCAAGTCCTTCACTGCAAGGGAGGAGTGTAATCTAGAGGACCACTTTCAAATGAACTGTGGAAAACAGAGGAACCAAACTCTGCCTTTGCCTCAGTCTTCCACAGCCAGGTCTGCCAGACCTCTGTGAGAGATGGGTGAAGCACAGAAATAACCAGCAGTGAGTGAGCAAGAAGTCAGGGAGATGTGACACAACTTGATCCATGGGCCAAGAGGACAAGATGGGCTGCACCTGAAGGTGAGAGCTGGCTGATTTCCATGTAAGGTGATGTCCCTCTAACCTCTGGGAGGTCATGGAGACCCAGGGAGGTCCCCAGAGACCAAAGAAATGAAAGTGTTGCATTTGTTTTTCAAAAAGATTTGTTTTTCCAAAGATTTTGGAAATTCCAGGCTTGTCAGCCTGGCTTTTGTTCCTAAGAATATCATGGAGCACCTGGAGGAGAAGGTGACTGGATGCTGTCAGCATGGGGATAAATCACATCTGGCCCACCTGTTGGCCTCATGGGAAGAAATGACTTGTTTGTGGATGGTGGGAGACCAGTGGGTGTCATGTACCTGGTCTATAGCAAGGCTCTTGGCACTGTTGCTGTTCTCACTTTCAACATGGGCTATGATGGTTTGGATGGACAGACAACAGGATGGGTAAAAACTGGTTGGATGATGGCACTTAGAGGGCTGTGGTCGATGGAGCCATATTGGCACTGAGGGGGCCTATCTGGGACCTCTACCATTTTTGAAATTTATCAGTGACCTGAAGGAGGTGATGAAGTGAGTGCTTTCCACCTGAGAGTGCAGGTAACACCAAACTGGTAACACCAGTCTATGTACTCGAGGGCAGGTCTGCCGCTCAGAGAAGCCAGACTGGCTGAATGGGATATCAGGAGCCATTAAAAAGGACAAGTGCAAAGTCCTGCCATGGGGAGAGAGCTGATCCCCAGTTCAGTTCTGGATAAACAAGGGTGAGGTCAGGGGACACCACCACACTGGTGAGGGCTGGAGACCCTGCCCTGCAAGGGGATGTTTTAGAGGTCCAGTGGCAGCCCCAGTGTTTGCAGCAAGAGGGTCAAGGAGTATGAAGATGGCAGGAGAATTAAAGTTATCTTCTCTGAAGATATGACCCTTCCTGGATGGTGAGCATGAAGATTTATGCCCCTTCTAAGCCCCAAGCTGACTAGCTGTGTGAGATTCAGACACTTTTGTTCAGTTATCCTTCCCCCCCCCCTTTTTTATTTTCTTTTGTTTTGTAGTTTTCACTTTATAGTTTTGTGTCTGTGTGGGCTGGCAGTAAGAACCCAAAAAGAAAAATTTACTTCCATTATTAACTTCCTTTTACGTTTGTTTATGAAATAGAGATGAAAAAAAATGGTTGACAGTACATAGAGATTCTCCTTGAATATTTTCTTCCTTGAGATAGTAGTAATGGAAATGACCAATTTCCAGATTGTGACAGCAAAACATCTATTTCAAATATATTGGAATGAAGTTACAAGTCTGCATTTTAAAATGCAATCTGGATTTGGCACAAGAGATCTCAGATAGAAAACTCCAGCTAAGATGATGAGATTTATAGATTTAAGATTCAGTGTTCTTGCAAAGAGTTTAACAATTCTGCTGATATGTGTGTTAAGGGAAGAAATTAAAATGAACTGAATTGGTGATTCATTTTGGTTACACTCTGGGCGTAGACCAGACATTTTCTAATAATTAATTATCTAATTTAAAATTTCCCTGTTTCCTGGCTGAAGTAAGAAATTAAATATTTTGGATAATAAAGCAGCTGATCTTTAAAACTAATGGGAAGGGCTGTTATATTTTTCTTAAAAACTATAGTCTCTTCAGTTCTCTGGGCTCTGCTTCAAGGAATTAGTTCTGAGCAAATTAGCCAGTAAAATGAATGTACCCTGTACTGATTTATTAACAAAAGCTATGTAAAAACAGAGCTGATCAGTATATGGAAATTGCATAAGAAAAATAAAAATATGCATAAATTAAACAGTCTTGATTGCTGACCATTGATCATGTGTTATATTTCTCTTAGTTCCATATGGAATGTTTCTTTTACTTGAAAAATGAATAAATGTAGGTTGAATAAGCTGAGCGGTTCTGGGAAGTTTTCACTGCCTTTGATTGCCTTCATTATAAATTGAGAGTGCTCAGTAGAATTTAGAATAAAAAAGTCACAATCTTGCAATGCCATGGATTCTGGAAAATGTATTCTGAGATTAAATATTTCACTCTTTATCACACAAGTCATCAACCTAGAATTATGTTCAGTGTCAATGCTCATATTCCTCTATTTTCCTCTAATACTACAACAAAGACTCTACCAGCCAAATGTACCTCAGTGAAAATCCCAAATTAAGGGTGTCCTTTTCTTTGTTAACTTTTTCATTACAGTTCTGAAGTGGTAACAATATTGCTGATACGGCACTAGTGGCATAATGTGTGGAGGATGCTAAGTATATTTGACAGAACAGTTGCTGATTCCTCTTACTGCTATTTAATGCATTTCCCTGCAGTAATAAGGCAACTGTGGTTTATTTTCAAGCCAGTGGCTTGATTTCCAGCATCTATCCTACTACTGTTCCTATAATTTCAAATCCATTGCATGAAATTGCTTTGCAAATATTACTGTTGATAATCGGGGTAGGTAGTACTCTCTATTTGTAAGAAGGTGTATTGAATTGCACCAGAACCAGTACCATAGTACAAGGTTTTGTGACCAGTCTTTGAAGACCATGGTTGGGTAAAAGTCTCATTGGTTTTAAATACTTATTTTCTCACAGTCATTAGGGATACCTCAGTTGCCACCTCTGCTTTGTAGCATTGTATGTAGATAACTACATTAAAAAAAAAAAAAAACAAAAAAAAAAAAAAAACAAAAAAAAAAAACACGCTGCAGCCTAAGGATAGGAGAAAATGCTGGCTGAACACAGGAGGAGCCTAATCATGGTCAAACTATGGTATGACTAAAGGTCTGGTGTGACAAGGAGAGTTTTACAAATAGGTTTAGAGAAGATAAAAGGCAGCTTTGCTGAACTTCTCAAAAATACCTTTGCAAGGCTAAAGGGCAGTGTGGGAGAGAATGAAACACAAGCTGATTTGGAAATGAATTTTCAAACACATGGAAGGTTCAGCTAGACTTCTTGTTACTGATAAGAGATGATACATTACAAGAGATCCTTTCCAAGAGCTTTGAAAGTACAAAGTGACGTAGGTTGGGTGTGATAGGAAAGGGTGAGAAAATAGAGTAGTCATCTTAGTTAAAGTAAAGTGCTCGTGTAATGCTTCACAGCAGTATTCAAAAAGTCACTGTCTATTCCATTTCTGAAAACACACGTGAAAGATGACATATTAATACAACATTCAAGAAGAATGAGACCTTGTGATGATTAGCTGTGCCAGTGGATAAGAAAGGCAGTGTCTTAGAGATGCCGTTAAGGAAGAAAATTGGCAGAACATCAGCCAGTGATGGTTCTCACTTTCACACTTTTTAGAATCAAGTGGCAAGCAAAGTAATAGCGGTTTGTATTGCAGTATTACTTGTTGCACCGTGTAAGCTTTCATAACTGAGGATCCTTCATGTACTGGGAGGAAATGAAGACTTTAAGGGAGTGCATTAACACAGTTTGCATGCTTCTAGAAGTTGAAGATTAGGGCTCAAATCTTCATTCTCCTTTATTCAGACCTCTCCTGTCCAGAAATTCTGGCATGCATCAGGAACAGCTCTTCTGTCTGTCCATGGGGGGTACAAATACATGAAGGAAGTAGTGAAAAGGGGCAACTTTCCCCTAAAGAGTGCTTAAATCAATTAATTGAACATTTCCATCTGTTACTGAAGAATCTGTAGTAGAGATTTTGGTGCAAAAACTAATTAATTTCAGTCTTAAGCTCTAGAGCCTGCTTTTATTTAAAAGGGAAGGGTATGCCATCCCTTCTCCAGAAAGAGAGATTCAAGGAACATGGGGACTTGTGAGCTCCCAGACCCAAGTGAATATGCAAGAATTATACTATACTTGGCAGAAGGTCTGAGACCCCTATACCCTTCATGCTGCCATGGCCTTTTTCTTTGGCTGGGTTTCCAAGGAAAGGAAATTCAGATTCCTTGATCTGGTATGCTCTGTAATTACTCCACACTAATCTGGATAATAAGGGAACTGTAGCCTTGGGACAAGTCATGTAGTCAGCTGAGAGAGCTTTTCAGATTTAGTTCATCAAGACTGAAGTAGAAGTCACCTGGGGAAAAAAGGGTGGATTTTTTTTTTTAAAAAAAAAACAACACTGTCAATACAAATGTTATGGTAAGCAGACCTGAAAAGCTGGATAATTATTGTGGGCAAATCATGACAGTATCATTAGCCTAAAAAAAAAAAAAAAAAAAAAAAAAAAAAAGTAGTCAGGTGGATCATTTAATTGGGCTGACTTCTAGAAAACTGTTTACCTTAGGCAATATCCATGAATGTTTAGATGACCATGTGTAATGATTCAATGAACTCACTGAGTACTACAACATGTTTCAAGAGAGAAAGAAAGAGAAATGTGATTTTGTGTTAAGCAGCATTAGTCAGGTCCAATTTATCCTGCAGGGGAAAAACATCTCTGGAGAAAGTTGTGATAAGTAGCAAATGTAGGTGGTTTGAGGCACTGATCTTCAGGCTAAGGCCAAATGATAGTCATTAGTTGACATCAGTAAAACATGTTTGCTTGTTTTTAAGTACAAACAGAGTGG
>NC_048926.1:76739540-76852078 GCF_011077185.1 Oxyura jamaicensis | reverse complement strand
AGGAAAAAAGAGAAGGCAAACCACCACCACCACCAAAATGAACACCCCGCATAGCTTCTTTAGAACATGAAAAGAATACTAACCAGCAGTTGAGACCAAGAGTGTTTTTGTGATGATAGATCTCTAAACAATTTTATAAGTGTAGGGTAAGAATTGTCAGGAGGGGATTCAAACTTAAATGAATTAATTGGTTGTGGGACCCTGACTTACATTTGTGCTCTAATTGCACACAGAATATGTGTGCTACTGAAGGAAGATTAGGATCTGTGCATTTTTCTATAGCCCCCACTTTAAAAATATTTAATGTGTCTTGTACTTAAATAGTATTAAGAAAGCTGTATGTATTAACACTTAAAAATAATTGAACATTGAGAAAGAAATAATCTTACATAATGCCTCCAGCCTGCAAAAACTAAGGAAGGGATTCCATCTTCAAGTAACTCTACATTAATTTGGTCAGTTCTTTGAACAGTTGAAATTAAGCTTTGTTTCCTTTTAAAGATGAAAAAGCCTGGTCTTAAACTATAGCTAAAAATAAACCAGATTAAAAGATTTGTACTTGTCTTACCTGGCTTTTGGGGAAGGGTGTTAAAGAAACGCAACAGTCTTTGTTTACCCTAAAGCTTTTAACATCTCAGATATAAGATTTTAGGTGGACATTATTTACTGTGAGAGTAAAACAAAGGGAAGATAGATCTTGCATACGTGAAAACTTTTATTCAGATCTACTGGAAAAAAAATAGCAGAATGCCTTTGCAGAAATAATTACAGCTGAGAACTGGAGAAAATGAACCATAGAGGTACAAATAACTTAAAGTTATTTATGTCTTTTTTTCGCCATAGCCTTCTATCAGCTGTTGCTGTTTTAAGAAGGAGCCCTGTTTGCTTCTGGTTGAAAGCTGGAGACTGGGTTTTGGGCATCTTTGGACTGCCTCTGATTTCTACCAGCTGAAACTTTTAAAAAAATCTACTAGCCCCAGGTTTTTCACAGAGAACAGAACCTTAAAGGTTGCTCTTTCCCTCTCTTTTATTTCATAGGCATGAATTGTGCAAAGCTTTAGTTGCTACATGAATTATGACAAGGGCATGCAAGAAAATAATGTTTTGCTAGCACTTCCCATAGCCATTTATACTCTATAGTTTGTGAGCAGCCATCTAATTCACTGATTAAAAAAAAAAAAAAAAAAAAAAAAAAAGGCATGAAAATAATCCTATTTTATCTTAAGAAAAGAGAATGGAAATAAGTTGAGTAGCTGTAAAACAGAGAGCAGTAACACAATAACGACAAGAAGCATTTGAGTATAATGATATTATGACGCCATACTGCACCAGTAACATTTCAAGTATCTAGACATGATACTTACTAGTAACAGTTTGCCTTGGAAGTTTCCTGCTTGAGATGTGTTTCTTGTGTTTTATTTTTTTTCTTGTGTATTATTATTTTTTTTACTAACTCTCTCTATTGCTTGCTTTTCACTATACTAATAAAAGGAGGTTACGGGTGCATTTTGGATGTGAGTGTTGGTTGTGGCTTGTCATAAACTTTCTGGATTTTTATTTTGCTTGATAAATACTCTTACTGTATTGGTAAAAATGATCTTCAAAAAATCTTGACCTTTTAAATCATACTTCAGGTCAATTCTGCAGCTGCTTTATGTGGTGATTGAGCAAGATAGAACTGCCTCTTTCTGAGGTTTTCTGTATTTTTGAGTTTGTTTATCTTATCAGGATACAGCCAGTACTTATTTAAGTAGGTCACACATATTTTTGGTGATTCTTGTGCTGTGGTCACTTGGAACAAGCTTTGAGATGAAACAATATGAAAGATTGGTGCCAGGAAGGAAGTTTCTTTGAAAGTTATGAAAGCATGTGTAGATGTAGTGTCCTTCTCAACATAAGATGAAAGGCTTTTTCCACTTCTCCTGTGTAGAACAGACATTTTGTTTTGGTTTTATCTGTTTCCTTCTCCCAACTTTGGCAATGATATTGTGTTCCAGTGGGTTAGTTGGAGAAGAATCAGGGAAGTGTTCTTAAGAATTTCAATAAAATTAGTGAAATGATGTATTTGAATGACGAAGAGAGAGAAGAGAGGAATATAACCTTTGACAAATCCAACAGAACAAACTTTCTCCTGTTTATTTCAGTGTCGTTCCCCCCCCCTCCCCCCCCACTCTGGACCAACCAACAGATTGCTGAACAAATAGAATAGTTTTGAGATTTGTAGCTGAAGTGATCTGGTCACAAAGACCAACAGGTTTCAAATGCTTATGCTTCTAAATCAGAGGGTTAAAATATACTCCTTTGATGATAGCTATGCTAGAGTTATTTTTAAGCCATTTCCCATTTCTATCATTAACTTCTTAAGCGCTAAAATTTTTAAGAGTGAGAAAGTAAATCATACTGATCACAGGCTTCTGTTAAATAGAAACAGTAATTTTCTGCACTAGAATTGCATGCATTTTTCATTTTAAAATAATTAGATGTATATAGTGAATCAGCTTAAAATTTCCAATTAAAATCATTGAGTAATATAATAGGACTTCCTGAAGCAAATGAAATTCCAGACTTCCATAACTATCTTCAGAAGAAAATGAATGTATATAACATATATATATATATATATATATATATATATATAAAGAGGAAGCTCTTGCTCTTCATAAAAGGCAGACTGCAAAGAAAAGATGAGTACTTATATTAGATGAGCCATAAGAATTGGATATTTCCTGAATAAAATGGGTAGTATCGGAAACGTAATGGTTGCTCAGTTAGGTCTTCATGATTATCAAGGTATTTCAAATGCTACATTAAGTAATACAAAACAAACAAAAATAACTAAAATCAGAGTATGTTTAATCCGACAGGGAAATGTATACATTCCTTCTTAGGTTTTGTGGATGAACACCCAATAATTGCAGCATTCCCTCTGCTGTTCTTTTTTTACTTCAGCAGGGACTTAGTGGACTTGACAGTCAGCAGTGATGTGGCTATCTGAAATGGGAGTGATGTGTTTTCTTTCATCAGTAATGCCACAAGAGGATTTAAATGATCTGGCACAATTTTAGTCAGGAACTATTCCAAGAACAAAGATTGAGCAGAGCAGAATCATCAAAATGATAGACCAGGACAGATAAGTCAAAGAGAAATGAGAACTTAACCACATAGACAATAGTAACACCATCTGAGTCATTTGCAGTCCTTGTTTTTTTTTAAATTCAGCTGTGTGTTACAAACATTTAATGGGTGTTTTACCCAGCTGGGCAGCTGAGCTCCACCACAACCTTTCTCTCTCTCCCCCTTCTCAAAGGGAAAGGGGGAGAAAATAAGATGGTAAGGGCTCAAGGGTTGAGAAAAGGACAGGGAGATCACTCAACAATTATGACTTGTGAAACAGACTAAGCATAGGCAGATTAGAGAAATTTATTACCTACTACTGACAAGCTAGAGAAATGAGAAATAAAGAAAACAAATGAAAACCACTTTACCAATATCGACTCTCTTCCACCTCCTCCCCCTGAGCAGTGCAGGAGAACAGGGAATGGGGGCTGTGGTTAGTCCCTGATGCTTCGTCTCAGCTGCTCGTTCGCAGTCCCTCTCTGCCCCTGCTCCATGTGGGGGCTCTCCCATGGGATGCCATCGTTACCGAATTGAACCTGCATGGGCTGCCCACAGGCAGCAGCTCTTCAGGAACTGCTCCCACATGGCTCTGTACCACGGGGTCCATCCATCCCCCAGGAGCAAACTGACTCAGCATGGGTCCCCCATGGGTGGCTGCTCCCCCAGACTCCCTGCTCCTGTGTGGGCTCCTCTCCACGGGCTGCAGATCCGGCCCCGGGCTCCTCCACCGGGGGCTCCTCCATGGGCTGCAGCATAGAGATCTGCTCCATGTGGGACCCATGGGCTGCAGGGGGACAGCCTGCTCCACGAGGGCCCTCTCCACAGGATGCAGGAGAACTGCTGCTGTGGGCCTGGAGCACATCCTGCCCTCCTGCTGCACTCACCTCAGGGGCTGCAGGGCTACTTCTCACTCTCCCAGCTGCTTTGTCACAGCAGTTTTTTTTTCCTTCTCCCTTTCTTAAATCAGCTCTCAAAAAGGCACAAACAACTTCACTTACTGGCTTGGCTCTGGCCAGAATCAGGTCCCTTTGGAGCTGGCTGAAACTGGCCCTTATCTAACATGGGTCAGCTTCTGGATTCTTCTCACAGAGGCCACCCCTGCAGCCAGCCCCCCACTACCAAAACCTTGCTGTGTAAACCCAATACATGTATTTGTTTGGGGGTGAAGCTAAATCTCTTAAGGACAAGAAAGAAAAACCACCTCCAAATGAGTCTGGCATGTTAGTACGTAAGACCTTTCATGTACCAAAGGATAACTCTCCATGTTTGTTAATAGATAGGTACCAGCAGGTGGGGCTGAAGGTTACACAGCTTTTGTAGATTTTTATGAAGACTAAAGACATTTCTGTTTTCCACTGGAACTGCTTATGAAAATGGAATCTTACCTGGATGAAAGTCAACTCTGATAAAATACTAGTTAAAGTTTGGGGATATTGCACAATCTGAATTGACATATTCAAACCATGATAATTGACAGAAATGCCCTTTCCCTGGGTGAAAGTCATATTCCTAGAATTGGAACTCTTTGCATATGGGAATACTTCTTGTTCTGCATTCATAAAGAATTTGGCACAATGAAGACCTTGTTCATGACTAGTAAAGCACATCACCCAAAGGAAAAGAACCAGCATTCAAAAACTATCAGGGGCACCTGGTGGTCTATTTAGGCATTTTAGCTCTGTGTGCTCTTTGTTGCATGCTTTAACTGAGGAACTAACTTGCAAGAATATAAGATATACTCTTGTATCTGCTTATACATGTTGCATCCCTTGCCTCTAGTAACAGTGCTGCCTTTTATGGTCCACAGCTTCTTGTTCAGCCACCGGAGAAGAACAAGGTGGCTTTGAAGAAGGCTGCCTTGAGCCATGTAGTTATGTGAAATGGAATAAAGAGAAGTTGAAACTCTTTTCTTGAAAGACTTTGTCCAGAGTCTGCATGGGTGAGATTTACCTAGATATAGTACAAGTGGTGAGCCACATCTGGTTAGTGCTGAGTGCTCCAGTGCAGTGCACGTGGTGTGGCACGATGCTGCATAGGGCAAATCTGCAGTCAGAGCATCAATCTACCAACACAGCGTGCATTGCTGCATCTGTATAGCTCTGTGGGCTCATGTGGATTCTGTTGCCTTCAGATCCTCCTGAGCCCCTTTGTACAGGACAGACCTTCTCTAAGTAATGTGCTTAAAAAAAAAAAAAAAAAAACAGGAATGTAAAGTGGGAAGTATAAATAGCATTTGCCATCTCTTAACTTAGCCTAACTACTGGCTTTATTCATCAGCCACTGGACAAATATTTAACTGTATTTAGCATGTTCTTTGACTTACATTCTGTTTGCCTGTTAGTTGTATAGAGGATGGCAGTACTGATGTAGGATCAGTCACTTCTGCAAATAGTCTGTGGAGCAGGTCATTTCTTCAAAATGGAGAGGTCACACACAGGAAAGCTTCAGAGGCAATCCGGGTTCTTCAGATTGCTTTGTTGTTATTATTTAATCAGGGTGTCCATACACACTGTGTATAACATGAGCTGAGTAGGAAAAACTTGTTCTACCACAGACAGCATTTGCTACAAGCACAGAGTGAGGAGGATGGAGCCCTGCTTTGCCCCTCTGTGTTTCATTAGTCCATCACTGCTGGACCAGTGGGTGATGGTGCACTGCACTGGGTGTGCCAAAGGCAAACTGCACATCCCTGGAGGAGTGGGGAGATGCAAAGGAAGCAGTCTTATACATGGCTCTGTCATCTGCAAAATGCATCCCAGTGTTACTCCTTGCTCTGGGCTGTGCCTGAAGGCAGAGAGCAGCACCAGGATTGTGTATTCTGTGCTTTCTGCTTTCTTGTCCTTTTTCTTTCTTTTTCCCTGGTTCCTTTTCCTTTCCTTTTTTATCACATAAACATCCGTGGTTTAGTAATGAAATGTGAAGGGTGTTTGCTGGGACAGAAGGAGCTGGAATAGCATCCTGGGAGGAAATTTGAAAGCTGCCCTTTGCCAAGTACTTAGAAGCTGTGAATCAGCAGGAGGGAAAGACTGTCATAAAAAAGATCACCAGGCCGTTTCATCTATGTGAAATCAGAGAAGTCTGTCATGTTATCGAACAGCCAAGTGTCTTTTGTTAATTCTTACCATTTTTTTGCAGGGACTTCTGTACTTAAAAACCCTACCAGAATAAAATAAATAAATAAATCTAAATATCAGCATCCATTTATACGAGAAAAAAAATACTGTTTTCAATGTTCTTTTGAATTATTCAATTAATAACTAGCCATTTTTCCTGTTTACAGTCATTCTTGTATTTTAAGAAAAAAGTTACTGTTGAATGGCATCTTCATTAGAAAAATACTTAGTATGATAAATGCTTTTTAAAAATATTTGGAGTAATGATTTGTGTCTTTGTGAATATGTAAGACTCAGCAGTTGTTGCCCTTTCAGTAAACGATAGTCTTGGTCACCTGAGGGTTGGGATGTCAAAAACTGAGAAGAATTTAACAGTCAGAGAGTGCTTCTTGCACAGTTCTTTAGTCACATGGGAATATGTGAAGTGTATAAAGAAAGCATTTGGTAAAGTTTTCCATTTTTAAACATCTGGGATTTCTGTTTTATGTGACAGAAGTTTCTGAGTCAATTTTAGTTATTCCAGTTAGCCATGTCTTGAAGCAGAAATATTATTTTAGAAATGCTAGTTAACCAATGTATGAGTTAAAGCTGTCATTTTTGGAGGTATAAACTCCCTAAGTGTTATTGTATATGTGATGTATAATAGTTCAGATAGTAATAATCGATTTGGTACAGCAATTATATTTATTTTAGGGGATTTGGTATGTGTATGAAGGGAGGTTATGGAAATGGCAGTCTATTTTGACCATTGCATTCAACAATAGCCTTAATGTTAAGCTTTGTAAAAAGTCTTTAAAAGTCATTTATATGCGGAGGGCATTCTATCATTTTGTTTGAGAAGAATGGAATTACTCCGAGAACTCTGAAGTACACAAAATGCTTTGATTGGAGTTACTTTGTCATCAGCCCTTAAACTGAAGGGTTTGTGTAAGCCTTGCGTATGAAGTTTATGTAGCACACATGACTGTACTTGTGCTCCTCAGCAACAGGAATGCTAATGACTAGGTATGCTGGTATGGTGTCCACGGTGAGACTGTTTATGTGTCCCCCCTTCCCCCTCCCCCCCCCCCCCCCAAAAAAAAAAAAATGTTTCCTGTTGATCAAAATCAACTTCAAAGAAGACTGGGAAAGGAAAAAAGGGTTTGCATATATACTTCATTATGCTGCTTGGATGCTCAGACTGAATATGACATATCATTGTAGGCACTTTAAGTACAGTAACTCTGTGACCTTAGTTATGTAAAATGAGGGGTGTAGCACCTGCATTAGATATTTTTGGCCATTTTATTGCTACCTGTTACCTAAGGTTGCTTTGTAACATCAACATCAATAAAACTGCTTGGGAATGAAAGTTTTGAAGGAGTTTGCTCATATGACTCATATGAGTATAAGACAGTATCTTGTTCTCCAAAGCATGGGAGCATGGGACCATGTTGTTTGAATGGCTGTTGGTTGGATGTACTGATCTTAACAGTCTTTTCCAACCTAAATGATTCTATAAATTTAAACATAGAGTTAATACAAAATATACAGTAAATACATGGCTTCTGGTTCCAAATCAGAGTTTTGCAGCTCTGAAGCAAGATGATGAACTGGTACAGACTTGACACTTTTGCTGGTGTATGTTTGACATAAATTATCTATCATTTGCTGTATCTGACATGACAGCCCTACCTTTACATCATTTAATTCAAATACATGTGAACTAGTAACCCAGCAGCTCATAAGTGATATTAGTAATCACTGAAGTCATTTGGAGACACATTTTCCAATTTCAGACTTATATATGAGTAATTTATATACATGAGTGTTTGTGTTAGTACTGGTACTTTAAGCATGTAGACTGAACATCAGGACTGAACAGTGGCTAAAATCAACAGTAATACGTTATGCCATCAGTGTTATTTGAACTAACTTCCATGTATGTGATAAGCTCTCAACTCCACCGTGTCTGCTTTAAATTTTTTTTTTTTTTTTTTTTTTTAAAGTGACCATGGCCATAGCCAATGACTGTATGTAATGATCCAGGTGAGAGCTCACTGAGATCTTATAAAATGATAGTCAGATTTCTTTATCTGTACTAGAAATATACCTCATCTAATACATCCTAAGTATTTTGCTTGCCTTTTTCATGGTGTGAGAACAGTATGGATCATATGATTGATTAGATATTTGAGCCCTCAGCTCAGGGGGACCTGTTAATCCCTCAATATTGAGAACTAGCATTGTTCTACTAAATGCCATTCCATCTGTATTATTACATTCTTTGAGCTCATCCAATTATTCCTCTGCCACACCAATCTGCCTCACTATTGATAACATTTCCCAACTTTGTATAACCAACAGGCTTTCAAATGGAAATACTGAAAGGCCTATTAAGTTACATGTTTCAGAAGCAATGGCACTCTTTGCTGGAGTTGCTTTTTTCAGCATGCTCGTTATTCACATGAAGTCCATACTCACATTTCCCCTTCTAATGATGCTAACAGGAGGCCCTGCTAACACTAAGTTGGTGAATATAACTCCTCCAGCACATTGTGTAAAGAGTAGCAGTTACAATTAAATCATATTTAGAACAAGGATTAGGTGACCTGTTATAATAATCATATATTTCTAGTTCTGTTGTGAAGATGATGCTTTTAGACATGCATTAGACTCATTACAATCTTCTCTGTCTGAATCCCAAAAAAATGGCACTTCCACTTAAGCTGGGAGACACAGGCAGGATATCTGTCATCGTGGATGTGGGCATACCTCTGGTAGATGGAGCATGTTAGGTAAAACTGAGGGTTGCTGATTGCTCTGGAAGAGCCAGTACCCATAACAAACTGCTGTGCCTCTAGGTGTCCTATGCTAAATCATTCTATGATTCTATGCAATTATGGCATAAGCTTGAGAATTGGTGGGAAAAAAAGAAGCAGTTCAAACATATCCATAAATGCTATTGCCATGTACGTTTCAGCAGGGAATATTATCAATACAAAGTGTATTAGCATAATAAAAGAGTGGTTTTGAAGGCAAATTCAAGACAGTGATACAATAGAATATCTTTCCAATTTTCAGCTCACTTTTATTTTTAGCTATATCTATTAGTTTGTTGTTTAGAGAAGAAAAGTCATGGCTGGGGAGGAAGAAAGAGAACAATAGCTTTCCTTTTCCGAGTGAAAGAATAAAGAAATTCATGTAGAAGGTGTTTGTGAGCACAACAAAAGACATCAGTTGTTTGAAAAAGTATTTAGGAGAAGTGTCAGATACTTTAGATCATTTTGAGCCTCCTTTTTGGACAATGATAGAATTGTAAGTTTCAATAGTATTTCACCAACAACTTTGTCTTTTAAAAAGAACTTCTTCAGCACAGATGTTATCTGATCTACCTTGTTTGTGGCATTCTCCATCACTCATTAGAAATGTTCATCTCACTCAGTTAATCTTTTTTTTTAACTTCCATGACAGCTCTTTATGTCTCCACAAGGCATACTTGCAATACATTGTCAAACTTCATGTTAAGATTTTTTTTTTTTTTCCCCACTTTTAATAGCTTTTCTTGTTATTTCTTGTTCTAATTCTATTGTTGGTTACACCAGCTATCAAATTTTAAACAATGCAGGTGCTTACAGAATAAGACAGGTCTTTTTACAAACTTTGTAGATAGACAAAGTGTTTGTAGCCTAAGAATACCTATATACCTTAGCGACGTGCCTTTGCAATTTTATTTATATGTATTTTGTTTGTGTGTGAGTTTTGTTATTTCCAAGGTCAGAGCTCTCAAAGGACTCTGCTAAGGTATTTCAGGCTTCTGCTGTAGGATTATAGATACTGTCCTGCCATAGCCCTACACGTTCGGGTGCTTTGGAAAGGGTGATGCTGCTTAATTGTCTCACCTGGTCACGGGACGCCTTCACTTGCCTCACCAGGCCTGTTGTGTAGCAATTCCTCAAATGAAACTGGGGTTAAAAAGCCAAAAAACAATTATCTTGGAATCTGGGCTCTGGAATTTTTCTGGCTGAACCTGAATGCATTTGTTCTGTTAGCTGGTTAGCTTAATCATCTAGCCCATACGCTCTCACTGTGTAGGATTGTCTTCCTGCTGAACATGTATTAGTACTTAATGAGGTAACTAATTTTTTAAATTTAAATCATGTGGCTGCCACTGTTCTCTTTCAGAGGCAGTTCCAAGGCTTGTTGTCAGGAGAAATTGCTTGGTTTTGCTCTGAAAAGACAGGCAGGTTGAAAAAATCAGCTTCTGGTCACTGAAAAAAAAGAAAAAAAAAAAATGGAGTTGGTATTAAGAATGCTTGTTCACATCATGAGTGGTGTTTCAGAGACTATTGCCAGAGAACTGGTAATCAACTGTGGCAGTTTTGAGTTGGCCTTGGATTCAGGTGCTTCCTTCAGAGATCAGCAGCTTATTCCCTTCCATTTAAATATTCACACTATTTTAACAGTGTTTTGTGAATTTTGAATATGAATAAATTATTTTTAATTAAGCTCTGAACGTGTACATTGTTCTGTGCCCGTATATTACATGTGGTTTGTCAGAAAGAGGTCTTAAAGTATTTGTGTAATTAGTTCAGTGAAACATTTTTTTTAATGATGTCCTGTGACTGTAAGTACAGATTTTAAAACCTTTAGGATAGTTATAGAATAAGCTGTCTGATACCTGGTAAAGCTCAAGTAAGCTGCAGGTGATGTTTTTGTTTGTTTGTTTGTTTGTTTTTGAGAGGGGGTGTAAAATAAATGTTCAACAGACAGTTATTTTCACAAAACTCCTAGGAAGAGTCTCCTAATATATTGCTCAGTGAATTGATACAGATTTAAAAATTAATTTAATTAATTTCTTAAGCCTTTTTGTTTATGAAAGCAGACACAAATAGTCCCTGGAAGTTACAGGATTGTGATAAAGGTCATAAGCATATCTGGACATCCATACAAAAGAAGAGGAATTATTTATTCCTTGAAAGGAAAACACCAAAGAGGGGTTGCAGGTCTGAAATCTAGGTATTTGTGTGTGGGTAAGGGAAACTGGGGCAAGACATGGAACAAGTTGGGTTTACCATCCCTTTTCCTTTTCATCTTGGAACATTCCTAGTGGGGTAACTTGGGTCTGTATAATTATAAAAATGTGTCCAATTTCCCCCTCCATCCTTTCAAAAGTTCTGTACCTAGAGATTGAGGGTTATTGGGAATGTATATCTGGGGAAGAAGAGGAACTGACCTGGGTGTAGGAAGTGAGAGCAAAACTTTCTGTGGACTACTATGAAAAAAAAAAAGGGGGGGGGGGGGGAGGGGAATCAAAAACCATCTTTTCCACACATGTATACAATGCAGAAAGGTCATGAGTCTCTCCTCCTTATGAACTGGAAGATTTTTGTAATGTGCAAGGTCTGCGAAGATTGCAGTGAATGAGACTGTGGATGAAACACTGTTAGAAGTAGTTTAAATAGGACATAAAACAAAAGGTACAGAGGGGGATTAAGATAACACTGAAGCAGGATGTTTGCATTTATAATGGTTGCTTTAATCACTACTGGCATGTAGGTAAATATTGATGCAAATATATAGTATTCTGATACTATTGGATTTTACAGTCTATCTTTACTATTTACAGTTAAGATACTCTCTAACAGATACAGATCAGTTGTGGGGTTTTTTTTGGAAACATTTCTGAAAAACATTATTTAAAATACTGCTATATAGGAGGTATAGACTTTTTTTCTTTTTTAATTCGTAGATTTGTCTAGGAAACTCATTGTAGGCCTTGGTAACTTACTGAATTTAAAAAATAAAAAAAAAAAAATCAAAGAGTAGGGACTGGGAGACCTGGGTTCAAGCTCCTGCTCTATCTCAGACTTGTTACTTTCCTCACTCTTCCTTTTTTTTTCTCTTTCCTCACTTTTGTATAACTTAGGTAATAAGGCTTGCTGAGTAATAATAGTGCTTGCTTATTGTTGGGTGTAAATATGGTAACATTAAATGTTTTCTCCAGTACAGAGGAGCATGGGTGCACTGGGTATAGATTCCTTCCTACACATCTTGTGATGAGTAATATTTCCCATTGGAATAGGAACTAAGTATAGATAATATTTGGAGCTAATATCTGAGAACAGTTCTAACTACCCCTCCATTACCTTTAAACTTGACTTCTGATACAGAATGCTATTACTTTCTTTGAACAGCTGCAGTGGGAATCAGAGATGAGAAATTCACTTTATTATTTAAAATGGCTTTGAGCAATTGTCAAAGGTTGTTTTCTCTTTCGGAACCACTGAAGTTAATAGTAAATGTGCTCACACTATTAGCAGATTGATAATCAAGGATTTTAGGACTACTCAAGATTAGAAATTTATCTCTAGGCCTTTTGAGTTCTCAAATGTAATCAGTTTAATTAGTTAGATGATGCCACCTTGAAGAATGTTAAAATTCATTGAGCATAGGGCTGTTCCTGCTCTCCACTTCAATTTGCTTTCTTTTAGAAATGTGTACTCAGTTGAGTGCTTCATTTTCAGTGAGCCATACAACAATCCTAAATTTCTGAGATTATTTTAATGATTTTTAAATATGAGTCTAAATCTGTGTCTTACATAAAGTTTGGAAACGGGAAACTTTTAATTTTTCTGTCCATGAAAGAACCTTTGTGGTTCCTGTTATTCAGTCTAAACTAGTCACTTCAATTTTTGTAGCATTTTGTTGTGTTTGAGTTTGTACATCTCTTTTCACATTCAGGTGCAATAACTTATTTATGTTCTTAGAAAAAAAAAAAAAAAAAGTATGTGCACAAAAAATGGCAAAGGAATATGAAGATTACAAGTAAAAGCAAGCACTGCAGAGGAGGGAAGGAAGAATTCACATTGTCTGAATGGTCTTTATGTAATCTGACTTTGTATTATGCTTTAATACATGATTAAATACCCCTCCTACAAAGCTGAGAGTCTTCGTTATGGTACAAGGCAGTGGTATATATGCTCTCTTAATAGTTTATCTCCTCAAATAGCATCAGCATCTTTTGAGCTGTTATGCAGTGATCTTAATGATAATACAGGATTCTTTAGAAAAATGCATGTGACTTTCTAGTGAGCTTTTGTATCTTTGTTAGAACTTATTTGTGTGATGATATTGGTCTTGCCTAAATAGATACTGCAGAAGTGTCGGCTGAGGGACAAGTAACGCAGTTTCTACAGACATAATAGCAAGTATGTTGAGCTTACAGTCAGAATTTGGTATTTTTTTCATAATTTTCTTTGAAATACATGACTATGTACCTGTTCAGGTAAGGTGAGACATTTCTGGTCAGTTCAGGGATTAAAAATCAAACTTAATAAAGTTCTTCCTCAATAGAAGACGATCAAAAGATTAAGCAGGGCTTAAGGATTTGCCAATAAATATAGGCCTGTACTAAGATATCAGAGTGAACTAATCTGTCTGCATTGTGGCACATCTTGTTCCTCTGCCCCATACGACAGTCACACCTTAAAAGTCCAAAACCTGCCTGTGTTTATCCTTCTGAATTTTCACAGAATCACAGAATCATCTAGGTTGGAAGAGACCTCCAAAATCACCAAGTCCAGACTCTGACCTAATGCTAACAAGTCCTCCACTAAACCATATCCCTAAGCTCTACATCTAAATGTCTTTTAAAGACCTCCAGGGATGGTGACTCAACCACATCCCTGGGCAGCCTATTCCAATGCCTAACAACCCTTTCATTAAAGAAGTTTTTCCTAATATCCAACCTAAACTTCCCCTGGTGAAACTTTAGCCCATTCCCCCTCATCCTGTCACTAGGCACATGGGAGAATAGAAAACCCCAGCCTCCTTTAAGGTACCTGTAGAGAGTGATAAGGTCACCCCTGAGCCTCTTGTTTTCCCGATTTAACAATCCCAGCTCCCTCAGCCACTCCTTGTAACACTTGTTCTCCAGACCCCTCACCAGCTGCGTTGCTCTTTTCTGGACTTGCTCAAGCACCTCCATGTCCTTCCTGTAGCAAGGGGCCCAAAACTGAACGCAGTACTCGAGGTGCAGCCTCACCAGAACCGAGTACAGGGGGACAATCACTTTCATAGTCCTGCTGACCACACTGCTTCTTATGCAATTCAGGATGCTGTTGGCTTTTTTGGCCGCCTGAGCACACTGCTGGCTCATATTCAGCTGACTATCAACCAATACTCCCAGGTCCTTCTCTGACAGGCAGCTTTATAACCACTCATCTCCCAGCCTGTAGCACTGCTTGGGGTTGTTGGGCCCCAGGGGCAGGACCCGGCACTTGGCCTTGTTGAACTTCATACAGTTGGTCTCAGCCCATTGGTCCAGCCTATCCGGATCCTCCTGCAGAGCCTTCCTACCCTCGAGCAGATCGACACACGCACCTAACTTGGTGTCAACTGCAAAATTACTGAGGGTGCACTCAATCCCTTTATCCAGATCAATAAAGATATTAAAGAGAACTGGCCCCACTACTGAGCCCTGGGGGACTCCACTAGTGACCGGCCTCCAACTGGATTTGACTCCATTTACCACGACTCTTTGGGCACAGCTACCCAGCCAGTTTCTAACCCAATGAAGTGTATGCCAGTCCAAGCCAAGAGCAGCCAGTTTCTTGAGGAGAATGCTGTGGGAAATGGTGTCAAAAGCCTTACTGAAGTCAAGGTAGACCATATCCACAGCCTTTCCCTTGTCCACCCAGCACATTACTTTGTCATAGAAGGAGATCAGGTTAGTCAAGCAGGACCTGCCTTTCATGAACCCATGCTGACTGGGCCTGATTGCCTGGTTGCCCTGCAAGTGCTGTGTGATAAGATAATCTGCTCCATGAGCTTACCTGGCACTGAGGTTAAACTAACAGGCGTATAGTTTCCCGGGTCTACCCTCTGGCCCTTCTTGTAGATGGGTGCCACATTCGCTAGCCGCCAGTCAACTGGGCCCTCCCCTGATAGCCAGGACTGCTTATAAATGATGGAAGGTGGTTTGGTCAGCTCCTCCGACAGTTCTCTCTGTACCCTCAGATGTATCCCATGCAGCCCCATCGACTTGCATACATCTAAGTGCTGTAGCAGGTCACCAACCATTTCTTTGTGGATTGTGAGGGCCTTTCCTTGTGGATTGTGAGGGCCACATCCTGCTCACCATACCCTTCCACCAGCTCAGGGTAATGGGTATCCAGGTAACAACTGGTCTTGCTGGTAAAGACTGAGGCAAAGGCGGCATTAAGCACCTCGGCCTTTTCCTCGTCTCTCATCACTGTTTCCCCCTGCATCCAGTAAAGGATGGAGATTCTTCTTAGTCCTCCTTTTCGTATTAATGTATTTATAAAAATATTTGGTGTTATCTTTAACAGCAGTAGCCAGATTGAGCTCCAGATGTGTTTTGGCCTTTTTTTTTTTTTTTTTTTTTTTTTGACTGCTCCTGAGCCTTTAAGATTTCCTTCTTGAGGAGTGCCCAGCCTTCCTGGACTCCTCTGCCCTTCAGGACTGCCTCCCAAGGGACCCTGCCAACCAGTGCCCTGAACAGCTCCAAGTCTGCCCTGCAAAAATCCAAGACAGCAGTTTTACTGATTCCCCCTCCTGACTTTGCCAAGAATGGAGAACTCTACCATTTCGTGGTCACTCTGCCCAAGACAGCTCCCGACCACCACATTTCCCACCAGTCCTCCTCCGCTTGTGAACAGAAAGTCTAGCGGGGCACTTCTCCTGGTAGGCTCACTAACAAGCTGTGTCAGGAAACTATTTTCCATGCTCTCCAGAAATACAGACTGTTTCCTCTGAGCTGTATTGCATGTCCAGGATATGTCTGGGAAGTTGAAGTCCCCCATGAGGACAAGAGCTGACAATTGTACAACTTTTGCCAGCTGCCTGTAGAATTCCTCATCTGTCTCCTCATCCTGGTTTAGTGGTCTGTATCAGACCCCCACCAGGATGCCTGCCTTGTTGGCCTTCCTGCCGATCCTAACCCATAGGGACTCAACCTTTTTATTCCCAGTCCCAACCTCGAGTTCCACAACATCAAAACACTCTCTAATGTAGAGAGCCACTCTACCACCCCTTCTGTGCTGCCTGTCCCTTCTGAAGAGCCTATAGCCAGTCCTTCCAGCACTCCAGTCATGGGAGTGGTCCCACCATGTTTCAGTGATGGCAACCAAGTCATAGCTAGCCTGCTGCACGATGGCTTCCAGCTCCTCCTGTTTGTTGCCCATGCTGTGTGCAATACTGTAGATGTACTTCAGCTGGGTCATTGCCTGCTCCCCCAGCCCTGACACTGTTCCCCCTGGCACACCTCTAACGAACATTATTCCCTCCCTGTCCCTCTTCTCCTTCCTACCTAGTTTAAAGCCCTCTCAATGAACTCTGCCAGCTCCTGTGCTAGTGTCTGTTTTCCCCTTCGAGACAGGTGGGACCCATTGGCAGTTAGCAGGCCAGGTGCTGAGTAAAGCGCCCCGTGGTCAAAAAAAAAAACAAACAGAAATACTAAAAGCATTAAGGTCAAGAATATATTATAGTGAATGGAGTAAGATGTGTGTGTAGTGTTGAATGTAGGCTGCAATCTTATCTCTATCAAGTATTCTTTTGCTTTTCTTCTTGAAAGCATCTTATGCCTCTTGGCTGCCCTGGTGGAAACAAGGAGGGCAGAGAAGGCATAGGGGTAACATGACAAAATGGGAAGGTAGCAGACTTTGAGGTGAGCAAAAGATGGGTGAGAATGATAAAGGAATGCAAAATCAGGAGAGGAATAAAATGATTGTTCATGCTGCAAAAATGAGGTGACATCAAATGAAAATGTTTTGTTCAAAGCAAACTGATGGACCTACTTCTTAATCAAGTGTTTTTGTGCACAGTATGACCCTTTGGGGCATGTTTTACTTCCACAGCTTTTCTCAGGTTCAAAAAGCAATATGGACATACTCATTGAAGAAAAACCTTTGCAGGATTTTTTCCAGATATAAAGGCACCTACTCTGACTTGAGAAGTCTCATTGTAAATTGCTGGAATCTCAGAGTATATCAGTACAGTACAGTAATGTTATTGACTTGTTTTGTAAACTTTTGATTTAAATTGTTGTTTCTTCTTGTGAGCTCTTTGATACAACACAGTGTGACTCTTCTTGTATTTAATTCCCTGCTATCTGAGCAGTCATTTTTCAGCTCCATCAAGAAGCACTTCTCAGCTTGCCCTTTGGACTACACTGTCTGTGCATGTCTGGTTGGCAAACTGTGAAGACGAGAGTCCAGAACCCAAACCTGCATGAAATATTTTTTTTTCCAGATATTTATCCCATAGAAGAGTTACAAGTTCAAAGACTGTTTGCCTCATAATCACAGCAGGGCAGAGCATTATTTATTTCATAGTATTCAAAACTTGCTCCTGAAATAGAATGATTAATTTCCTTGCAGGCTCATCTGTGCCCATCCTTGTAATATCTTTGCATGCTTCCTGAATATGTCTGAAAACATTTCCATAACAACTGTCTGAAATTAGACGATATCATGGTCTTTTCCAAAAAAGGAAACTGAGGCAGGACGCTCTGGATATCTGATACCATTACAGTATTGTTTCTTCTTAAAGAATTCTTAAAATTCAGCTCACAGACCATACATTTATTGTAGATCTAAGTTGTCATCAGTTTTGCTTATGACATCTGGAGTTCACAAAATGAGCAGTGGGTGTAGCAAACAGCTACAAGCCGTCTTGGTGACACAGCAGGTACCTCCATGGTTTCATTCCTTTGTTGTAACTGGGATGTCGTTTCTCCATTTCCTGTAATTAACTGTGTCAACCATTATGTGCCATGAACACTTCCAATAAATGAAAAAACAGTGGTATCTCTAATATCTTTCACTGCGCATTCTTGATGTGAGCTTTGAGGATAATTCTGCTTTGCTGATCAAAATGGAAAAAATGCCTCTTCCTCCAAAACAAAAATGTTAGGGTTTGTTTTCTATAATAATGTATTATATGGTTTGGGAGTATTATTTACTTTGCTAAGGAAAACACAATTTAGTTACAAAATTAAATTTTGTTTCGAGATACAAATAGAAAACACTTCTGCTTTTTTTTTTTTTTTTTTTTTTTCCCCTCTTTTGGCAGTCCAAAGTATTCATGAAATTCAGTTCTAATTCACAAAGTTCACCTCAAATCATTCCTTCATGAGTAAATTATCTATCAGTCGTATATAACTTAGCACTGCTCAGCTATGATACAATGCCCACCAGGTCCAGCCTGTGGCTAAAACAACATATTTTTCTCTTACCTCATTCAATCATTTTCTTTCCTTAAAATCATCTGAAGAAGAAAAGCTGGAAAACTTTATTCTGACAAAAAGAGGTTTTACAGTTGTGGATGGGTGATGAAACTAGTCAATGACAGAAGGCTTGCCTGCTCAAAGTATATAAACCTGTATCTAATACTTAATGTATCTTTAGGAACAGTTGTTAATACAGACACCGGAGGTTTCTCACTCTATTTGTTTTGTCATTTGAATGCCATTAGCATGGAGACGGTTACACTTTTAAGCTAAATGTTCCTGCATCTCAAAGTTTGCAAACAATAATTTGTTAGTGTCAAGGCATTCTTTTAAAGTCACAGTGTCTTACCATCTCACTCAAATTTGTCTTATGTATTTGTTATTTGTCTTACTTGAAATCTGCATTTAATTTCTTCTAACTACTACTTTTCAGTACTTAATTGGCAGAATTACCTAGTTTCTCAAGGTGTTTCCATGGCCTGCTACAGTCACCACTTAGGACTAAAGTGGTGATGAAAGTTAGCCACACCTTTTAAAACCAGTGGTTTTATCAAGATTGCTGCCTCTCCCTCATTTGTTAGTGTGTTTTCTTGAGATGCCTCTGTCAGAAGTCTGACACTGCAGGTGAGACCTGGCTGTTGTGACGATCCAGACTGTTCTAGGCAGAGGCACTGTGTCTTGGTAGTACTGAGATACCTCAGCTATCCACCAGCTTCCAGCATGAAATCAGAGCAGGGAGACCCCCTACAAGGTCACAAACACTGTGACCATGAAGAGTGAACACGTATCTACATCAATACACTATAATAGTGAAATGGATTATTTTTAAATGGGAAAGAGTTGGAACTTCCCATTTAAGTTGGAAACTGGTTGGAAACCATTTTCAGGTGAGTCTTCTCAAACATGAGTGTGCTGGCCATTATTTCCATCTCATGGCATTGTTACCATCCCACAGACTCAAACAACTCTAGAAACTGAGTAGAGATAACCTCTTGCCTTTTCAGTCAGTCTAAAAAATCCAGACAACTACAGAAACAAAACCCTACTGTATATAGCATAACACATCCAGATGCTCTGCATGGAAGATGGTTTGTGTAGCTTTATTCATCTTAGTACAAGAAGATTTTTAATTTATCTACCCATTTACCCAGTGGAGTTGTTGAACATTTTGATTTTGTTGAGGATGTGATCCCCATAATTATCTAACTAGTGCCAGAACAATACTAGAAAACAGATAATATGCATTTTGATTATTTTATGGTGAATTAGCAGCAAGTATGAAAAGATATTAAAATCTTCTACTCTTTCTTTATGCACTTTTGACTCTGATGAGGCTTTAGAGGCAGATTTTGGAAATGCATGTATCTGATACAAATAGTTCAGCTCACAATATGCAACTTCAGTGTCTAAATCCAGAATTAAGAGCTTATTTCTTCCAATATGTTTCCTTTCATCTAGCTATATGCATTTATCTCTTCTACTCAAATAGTACCAGGAGGTGATAACCCCCCTGTTTTTCAACTGGGAGGAAATAAACTGTGTTTCATATCCAGTAGTGGGAAGAATGGGAGGAATAGAAGAGTCACACTGGTAACAAGGATGTTGAGAGATCTGAATCTGTGGTTTAAGATTCTTTACAGAGGAGGAGTTCTTATTTTATTGTGGGTACCAGCAAACAAAGTTTCTAGAAACAGCAACAAAATTACAAATCCTGTAAGAATAGTTGGAGACCACTATTTCCAACCTTTTATGGTCTATTTTACTGTATATTTTACATTAACTTTAAATGGGAAATCTCATGTTAAAATAGGTTGAATATTAGGAAAAACTTCTTTACTGAAAGGGCTGTTAGTCATTGGAATAGGCTGCCCAGGGAAGTGGTTGAGTCACCATCCCTGGAGGTCTTTAAAAGATGTTTAGATGTAGAGCTTAGGGATATGGTTTAGTGGAGGACTTGTTAGCATTAGGTCAGAAGTTGGACTTAGTGATCTTGGAGGTCTCTTCCAACCTAGACTATTCTGTGATTCTGTGATTCTGTGAAAATATAATCACAGGTTCTGAGCAAAATGCCTGTTCTGTATTCGCATAATAATCTACTTCTGCCTCATCCATTTAAGAAATGTGGTCTCAGAGACTCAAAATGGACAACAGTGATGTTAGCATCAAGGCATGCATGTAACTTGCCTATTTGGATGTAAGAGCACTGTGACTAGGGAAGGGCTGTTACATGTCCTGTCACTCTGAAGAGTTTGTAGAATCAAGTAGAATCATTTAGGTTGGACAAGACCTTCAAGTTCATCAAGTCCAGGCATCAACCTAAGAAGTTTAATGGTGTTTTGTATCTATTGCTGTTGCCAATACTCAAAAGAGAGAAAGAGACTAATGTATTTATATCTTTGGATGTCTCTCTCTTGCTTATAATGCCATTATTAAATCACAGGAAAATTAGTAAACTTTTGGAGCATGATTCTTAGATAAAATTGAATACCTCAAGTTGGAAGGGATGAGGATTATTGAGTTCTCTGTATGTGAAATTTTAGAGCAATAACTTTTACAAATTAACCTAAAGTAAGTGAAAATGCCCATGTGTGGAGTAATGCAGGAATACCTTATTGCAATTAAACTTGTGCTATTTAATGATGATGGACACTTGCAATGTAGACAAACAGAGCTATAGCAGAAGCACGGAATATAGTAAATGAACTCTTACAATGTGAATGTAGTGAAAAATTCAGAAGGGTGATGCACTGTGAAAAAGCTGATAGATAAGGTAATCATCAGACACTGGCTTCTTCTTGAGCAAGTGGCAATCAAAACCCCATTTTATTCCCCGGGGCAACTCAGAGTGCTGCCATACCTATTAACCATTCACACACAAGACTGATCCCTCTGTCTTACCAGGGATGGATCCCTCCCTTAATTTCCAAGAGAACCTGGGAAATTCACACAGTGAGGTAAATCCAAGGAGGCTCTGTGCTGAGAAGGTGCCACTTTCAGAATGAAATAAATAGAGGTATATTTGGTCCAAGAGGTTTCTTTGGTCCATGATTCATGACTGAAAATACACATTTCATGTATATTCAGGCATCACCACTACCACAAAGAATCAATTTTAAAGCCTCTGCAAGGAAGGACTTGAGTATAGATTTTTCTTGCAAAAGGAAACATGCAAAGTATAGTGAGAAAACGTCACTTGCTTAGTGAAAATAGGAAAAATAGTAAATATGTAGAAGCTTTAGCTGAGGTTTCCAATATAGATTTTGTGATAACCTCCAAGATGGAGGACAAGTGTTCCTTTACAAATGTACTTCTTTCTGAAAAACCCAGAAGGCAAGGGCAGAAGAAGTAATCTGAGGAAAAAGCTATGAAAGCATTTTCTCTCCCTCCAAGGATTTTACCAGTGTCTATTTCTCTCAAATTAGAGGATTCAGTCAGGGGGATGGAGAGATCTTACTCTGCACTCAATACAATTTTTCCCTGCACTGTCATGATTTTGTCTCTGGTGACAGGAGATTTCCAGACAGGAATCTAACAAGATGAGAATAACCCTCTTTCTCTCTTTCTCTCTCTCTCTCTTTCTCTCTTTCTTTCTTCTCTCTTTCTCTCTTCTCTTTTTCTCACACCATCTCCATTTGGTACTATTCTTTCTTTTCTCCCTATGCCTTTTCTTTTGTTTGTGTAAACAGCCATTCTGCCTATCCCACTTCATAATCCAGGAGGAGAAGTAACAATAAAGGTGGAAACAATCTTCTCAGGGATAGCATCAGGAATTGTTTGAATGCTTATTTTTGTACACTTGCTCATTATGATAACAACATATGGCATTCACATGGGAAATGCGGACAAGCAGCATTGTAGGGGATTATGGACTTTGAAGTGAAATCTGTTTCTGTTTCATGTGTTAAGACTGTAGTAACTGCAGGGCTCAAGAACCATTGATTTGAGAAACTGTCAGATAAATTTTTACTTACTTTTTTTTCACTTACCTGTCACAAAGTTCTCATTGCACAGAACTGAGGATATGGATTCATAGTGAAGAAATTTTCTAAAACTACAGTTATTCAGTTAATACATGTAAAATGCAGATGTTTCAAAGTAAGTTTGTATTCTTGGAGTGAGCAGTGATTTAGCTGTCACAGTAAAATTTTCAGAGTAAAAATGCTTATGACAAGTAGGGCATTCTCCATAGGAGGGTACAGTCCTGAACCTACAGTTTTGACCACCAAGAGATAGAGACCACATTTCTGGAAATGGTATCTTAAACAGTATGTCTCCTAAAATTAAGGCTTACGTGTCTTTGGAGAACTACTTTGGAGGATAAAATCAAGTTATTGCACATGCTGAAAAATGGTGTGTTGAAAACGTATGTTAAACGTTGAAAAGTTAGTCAGAGGAGCAAAGTGACAATCAGTAAGAGCCTTTTATGAGAATTTTTTTATGATGCCATCTTCAACACTGTCTTGCTTTCAGTTGCTAATGCATGAGGAAATTTTAAAGAATGGTCACATACCCCATATTAAATGATTACTACCAGTAGCAGTTAAAAACCTGAGAGATCAACTTCTGAGCCTTGACTGGTTGTTTCTGAATTTCTAATTTATATCCCAAAGATAACGCATTTTAGCAGCCCTCAGTACTGTGTATTTCCATCTTTCCTCAGTCTGGTGGAAAACTTGTGTTGGCTTAATGAGAATGGCTGTTAGTGTGTAGTGATACTTACAAAACTTCTACATTGACAGCTGTTAAAATGGAGAGCGGATCTGCCAAAAGATATCAGAGGTTGGATCAGCATGAATACCAAAATAAAATTCAGGGAGGTGTATAATTAGATTTTTAACCACTTAAAAATAAATAAATAAATAAAAATCTGGACATGACAATTGCTATTAGTTTGTCCAGATTTCCATAATTATAGAAATTAATTAACAGTGCTAGCATTTCTAGAAATTTGTTCATGGAAAACACTGCATGATGACTGAGCCATCTTGCATGTAATAGTTTTAAGTTTCAAACTAAAAGCAGGTAACAGGTTGGTTTTGCGTGGATCTTTTAAACTATTTTAGCCTCCTATTAGTGAACCAACAGAAGAAAAAAATTAAAAGGAAGTTTTTTAAAAAATATAGCTTTCAGTGTCGTTGAGTGCTCACTAACAAACATGAAATCATCTGTCTTTATTCTGCAGAGTGGTTCTGCCACCTCTTTGGGGAGCTGCACGTGTCCTCTTGATGCCTTTGTCAGTGCCAATATTTACAGGATTGATCTTTCTCACACATATCACCAGTTTTCAGCTCTTGTATTCTCAGCTGGCATTCTGTTGATCCATTTTGCCCTTCTCTTAGTACTTTTTTTTTTAAACAATCACCCTGTCTCCCTATCTCTGACACCTCTGGTTTGTTTTGTATTGTTTTATTTTTCCATGGGTCTGATATTGCTGATACAAGTGAGAGGCCACAGACAGTAAGACGAAGGAAGAGTGAATAATTTCACTATTAACTATTGGAATCCTGCCCTTCATTCAGTGAGTGAGATGCGAACTAACCCTTTTCTCCCAAAGGGAATGTAGAGTGCTCCCTGGATGGCTACCTTTTCTGCTGAAGGCAGAAATACTATAAAATTGACTTGCTTTTATTTCGGCAGAAGTACTTCTTGAAACATGTCCTTAACTTTACTGGAATAAGATGATTAAGAAACAGTCAGTGAGGGAAAGGTGAATCTAATATTAATGCAATTCTAAAGAAACAGCAGTGGCAGGGAAACTGGATTTAGGATATTGCTTGTAAAAATGACTTACCTGTACAAATATGCCTGTGTTCATAATGGTACTGCATCTTTGTTTTCCCCTCTGCTGGCTGTAGTCTCTGTTATATGTAATGTGTGATTGCCTTTGAATATTGCATATCTGTTGAACTGTAGGCATATTTAAAATTGAATTAATTTAACTAATGCATTAATAATAATAGCTACATGCAGTTGTGGATTATTGTCAGCTTATATCTTCACGTTTGTGTGTTTTCTTGCAAATGGCACATTGAAAGGGTGAAGTTAAACAGCAAACGTTATATCAAGCTCCTTCTAGTCATTTGTGCTTTGTTAGTTGTACTTTGGCCAATCATCTGAAGATTATTATGAAAAAGGAAGAAACACAGAAACATGTTTAATTGACATAACTGATAAAAATAACAACCCAGAGGAGAAGTATAAGTTATTTATTGACTCTTTAACAGACAGTTCCTGCAGCAAGTAATGAAATCTCAATGTTCTTCCTAAGTGCATGGTTTGGATTTGGATTTCTCATGCACCCAGTCATCTACTTGCATCCAGCAGTTGGTAGTAGAAGGTAGGAAAACTTTCACAAGATAGTCTTCAATACTGTCTAGATTTGGAGGGGAGGGAGGAGGCACTTTTTAGATAACAGCACCTGAAGGCATATAATCACAAGCAAAAATATCTCTGAAAAGTCAATGCAGTATTGCAAATGTGGAGTGACACAGCTCTGAATCTGTTCTCTGGAGGAAGGTCAGACATGTCAGAATTTCATTAAACATGAATCTGCAGAGATGCATTTTTCATGCATCTATTTTGAATTTAGGAGTTTTGTTCATATTACAACATTTTTTGAGTAGATCTGTGAGTTACTGTTAATAAAAGAAGACTAGCTTTGCTTGTGCAGTCAAACCCCCAAACACTTCACTAAATTATTAAAAAAAATAATAATAATAATTCTGAAAGATAGACAAACTGATGTGAAACTTACACTGAAGTAATACATCTTAGAAGCTTTTCAAGAGGACAGTGATAATGATTATTAAAACCTGCACATCAACTACACTGTATTTTCCTATGGACCTGGGGAAGTGGTAATTACCAGAGCCAAGAACTCCCAGACCTTCTGCAAGAGGTGTGTGAGGAGTTGGAAGGCTCCATATTTCGTCTGGAGACCTCTCCAGCCTCTCTCATGCCTGTCCCATCTCTTCCAGGATTACACATGCTTTTCCAAAAGAAAGGACAGCAGCAGGGAGTGATTGGCTTTGTGGAGCTAGTCCTCATCTGCTCTCATTACATGTGGTTTTCAGCCAGGAAAGGGGGCAGATTGATTTGTCTCAGGCAGGGCAGTTAACTTCCCTGCTGTAACCAAAGGGAAGCTACCCAAGTCTCAGTCCTTCCTGAAACAGAGCTGTTACCACTGTTTCAAAGCTTGATCTGTCACTGAATAATGCATAGTCACAACAAACTTACACAGTGCGTGGTGGGAATTGCATTTGCATACATGAGAAAGCATTTGCAGTTTTATCCACCTAGGTAAAATGAAGCTGTGTATACACTTGAAGAATAATTGTCTGTTTTTAAAGCTGAAAAATCAAGTTGACACAGAATATGATCCAGCTGAATATCTGCTAATTAAACTGATTTATGCAGGTGTGGAAAGCTCCTAGGGAGTAGTAGGTTAGAAACTGTTGGGAAATTGAAAATAGAGAAGTGAATCTGCTTTCGTATGTTTAACATATTTAGATATGGACAGGCATTGGTTCTTGTGAATCAGGTAACTTGTGAATTTTGATTAAGCCACATAATTAATATATCTCTATTTGAAATGTTGAAAGTAGTATAAAACCATCAAATTTCATATTTTAACATGAGTAACATACATGCATTTTGTACGCTAATATTTGTACGTCATCTAGGAATTATTGGCAGATAGATTTAAAAACTGTTTTGTATAAAACCACTTATAATGCATTAAAAAAAAAAACACAACCAAACAACAACAACAAAAACACCTTTTCACATCAAAATCACAAGAGTTTATTATGTAATTAAGATTAAATATTTTCTTTATTTTCCATCATCCTGTAGAACTCTTAAAAAGTTGTCACCCAAGATTTTATGATGGACTGGGCTGTATTATTCTGTATGCTTTTTAGTTCTTTCTCAAAGTTCCTCCCCACTGCTCTCAGTGGAATCTAGTCATAAGTGACTTCCGAAAGAGAAAAAAATGTCAAATTTGGTTTATTCATAGACAACACTTTTTTTTTTTTTTTTTTTTTTCCTGTCTAAAGACAGCAAAATAATATGAAATGCTTTGTTTGCCATTAAAGAAGGTGGTCAACACCAGGTTGTTCAATTGTTCAATGTATTTCTCTGAAAATAGCATTTTATTTTCTCTGTTTCAGTGGCATTAGGTATCTAAAAATTCAACTAGAGAGGTAGTTCGTATTTATATGTTTAATGTAAATCTCAGATTTAATGTTCAAATCTTCTGTTACTTAATCAGTGATATATTTCTCATTTCTTAGGAACCAGAAAGCATATTCAACATTAAAATAAGAAATGTGGCAATTAATCTCTAGTACAAAACAGGATGTACAGATTACGAGTTCAATATTTACTGAGTACCTGAGATCTAATTTAACATGTGTTCTGTGTTTGTGTGCGTGTATGCAACTGCCCAAAGTGAATTATAGACATGAATTTGGAGCAGCTACTTTAATAAATAATAGTTCTCTAACTTCAGAAAAAAAAAAGGGACAAAATTGAATGAAAAGGATATTCTGCATGATCTTTCATGATATATATGACAATGTAGCAATATCAGGATTTGATGCCATTCATTGGTCTATCTTCATAAAAAAGTAATTCTCATAAGCTCACAAAATAACATGGCCCCCTTATGTGGTCAGGCACATAAGCTTTCTGGCAACATCAGATGTTCCTAAGACACTGGTGATCATCTTGGGGTGCTGGATGCACAAGAGCAGTCCCATCTAGAATAAGTGTGACATTTTCATTCTACAGGTAGATTTTGTGCCATTTGTAAGACTTGTGGGTTCTGGAGACAAGTTCTTCTTCCAGGTGATGACCGAAGGCAGTAAGTTCACACACATACATTCCATGTATGACTTGATGAACTACCATATTCCTCTTTATTGCAGCTGGTTCCAGCTCCACTGGATAAAGATGGCTTATCTGCTGTCAAGGTACCAAGGACCTTGTAAAAAAATATAGCAACTTTTTGGTTGTTCAATTCAGTATCTGTTTTACTACCAAACTGCTTTGCTGATAATTCAGTACAGGTGTACTAAATACCCACATAGAAGAAGAGTCTCATAGAGACCACTGACTTGTTTGGCAAAGATTCAGTTTCCAGTTTTTTAAATTTAGTTTTATTTCATAATAATCATTATTAATTTCAATATATTATTTAAATAGTTTTAAGTGAAGTTGCTGAAATGTTTACAGAGAAACTAAGTTAAAATAGAAAATTAGTTTAATTTTGCAGACATTTTTGTTGCAATACTTCACTGAGGACAGAAAGTACCCAGGTGATTATTTCAGCCGTAAACACTATAGCATAGACTTCCAAGATTAGGTAAGATGAGTTGCATCTTAATACCTTGATGAAAGAATAAAAGGAATGTCTAAACACTACACTGCTTTGCAGGAATATTGCATAGCTCATTGAGTCCTTGTTGCATGCGAGACTCAATACCCAGCAATGATTTTTCCTAATTCCATTATTTGATAACGGTGTTTAGTTCTATCCGAAAACAACTGTAAAATGGATTTAATATTTCAATGTGTGTATTGAGTTGAGAGAATTCTAAACCGTGATAAATTGTAGAATTTAGAGGGCTAGAGGGCTCTTTTCCATGTATTAAAAGACCTGTAAAATTGCTCACAGTGTTACTCATTTTTAAGCTTTCTTGGAAGAATAATAACTTCTGTGGTCATGTTACTAAAATTACTTCACAAACCATCTAAAGGGAAGGGTGAGGTCTGAAAGTCAGTTATGATCATGAGCATATGGATGTATGTTCATCTATCTTTAATAATGAGTTTTTAACTCTTGGGTTTCTTTGAACTGCTTAAATCTCTGCTTTACTGAGAGTTTGAAAGCTATGCTGAGATATTTCTAATTAGAAACCCTCCTTAAATCTCTCATTTATTTTTTAAAATATTGAATACTTATGTAAATCAACAAAAATCAATGAGTGACATCTGTGGCTTAGTCTTCATTGTAGTGTTCAAGAAGCATTTGGACAACACTCTGACATGTGGTTTGATTTTTGGCTGGTTCTGTGTGGAGCCAGGAGTTGGACTCAGTGAACCTTCTGTGTCCCTTCCAACTCAGGATATTCTATGGTTCTATGATTTTATTCTATGATAATATCATGTTAATAGGTTGATGTATAGCCTTTCTCTTTTGTTTTAAAAGAAGACACTTTAGTGGAGAATAATTTTAATGCCATTTTGTTGTGGCAGGTTTTTTTCAGAATGTACTTTCTCCAGCATATGTGCGTGCTCCATGTGCATTCCAGACAGTCTGTGGAACTCTTCTGTTTGCAAAAATAACCCAAGATGTAGTATTTACATCAGAAATTTCAAAATAAGTGCTGCATGAAATGTCCTGTATTTGTGTTTGTAAGTTAACTCCATAATTCAAGACACCAGTCCTTGAAATTCACTACACAGAAATAGGGTTTTGAAAGGGTAAAATATAGACCTCAAAGAACACTGTCAAAAGTTAGTGCGGTGAAAAACAGTTGACTGACATGTCTGGTACCCAATCCTAAAAAATCCAGCCTGGATTTGAAGCCTTGTCAAAACCTCATTAACTTTAACGAGCCTTATAATAGACATTCAAGGAGACAGAGTTGAGGCTCAAATTAGTACTGAGTTGTTGTATGAGGACTTGGAAAGATTAATGTTATCAGTATATGATCTTTTCTGGCAGGTTATTCTATGGAGAAATGGGTTTTCCCATTTTTCAAATTGGAGGATTTTTTGGTTTGGAGGTGGTGACTGAGTTAAAACATGCCAGAGTAACTCCCTGGGGCTTGTGGAGGCTTTGGTTTTATCTGTGTATATGAATGTGTGTTTGCAGGGACTTTGGCGTTTCCCTTCCTGGAAGACACAAAGGTGTCTTATGCTGCCTTTGGATCCTTTATCTGCCTTCCTACTGACTGTGTTTGCATAAATAGTGTGCAAGTTGGGAGCTATGTTTCATTTATCTCCTTTGGAAAGAATTTTCTGCCACAAAGAACACAGGTCATGCAAACAGATTTTCTTCCTGCTGCTTGGCTTGCTACTAATGTTGGCTCAGTCAGCCAGACTGTTCTGCACCGTGCCTGTATGTTATAAGCTAGACATGCATTTTCCAATAAGAAACAACACTTACAATTGGGTGGAAGCCTGTGCATTGTGTAATATAATGTGAACATGACAAGTGAATGAAGAATTTTAATTCTGTGTTATAGGAAGTCAGTTGTAGGATTTACAGAGAGCAAAGTTCTGTTTTACAGAATGTCAGTCCACCTGCAGTGTTTTAACACCAGATATAATTGAGAGCCGTTTCATCAGCCACACCTTTCCAAGAAAAGTAGAGGTGGTGACTGCAAATGAGGTAACAGGAAGCAAGAAGTCAAAACATTCCCAAATGATATTCTGGATATTCCTAAAAACATATAGACTAAAACCAAGTAAATTTAAATTATTTCCTCAGACAGTCTGGGCAGTGTTTTGCTTGATAATGGAAGATACCATATTATCAATGCCCAGAGGCCCCTTGTAGCTTTAGCATAAAAGCAAATACAGGCCTATTATGTACCATCAATATAATACTTGAAGTCAGGTTATATTATTTTCCCAGTCTCCTTTCGAGTTGCTATTTGGCCCCCTAAAAAATCTCTGGTTCAAAATGAGGAGTGCTTGCTTACCTGAATCAGTGTGGATGTCTGGGAGAAATGAAGGATTTGTCAAAGCTTCTGGCTGCAAACTGTAGCTTAATGGATGGACCAGTTAGTGAGTAAGGAGCTGGTTCTATATGGTTGCACTCAAAGAGTTGGGGTCAATGTCTCAATGTCCAAGTGGAGATCAGTGATGAGTGGTGTTCCTCAGTGGTCAGTTTTGGGACTGGAGGTTTGACATCTTTGTTAGTGACATGGGCACTGGGATCAAGTGCACCCTCAGCAAGTTTGATGATGACACTGAGCTGTGTGGTGTGGTTGACACATCCAGAGGGACCCGGGCAGGCCTGGGTGGGCCTGTGCGAACCTCATGGAGTTCAAGGCCACGTGAAAGGTCCTATACCTGGGTCAAGGCAATCCCAAACCCAAATACAGGCTGGGCAGAGAATGGATTGAGAGCAGCCCTGAGGAGAAGGGCTTGGGGGTGGTGGTTGATGAGAAGCTCGACATGAGCCGACAATGTGTGCTTGCAGCCCAGAAAGCCACCCGTAGCGTGGGCTGCACCAACAGCAGCGTGGGCAGCAGGGTGAGGGAGGGGATTGTCCCCCTCTTCTCTGCACTCATAAGACCCCACTTGGAGCCTGCGCTCAGCTCTGGGGCCCCCAACACAAGAGGGACATGGACCTGTCCAGAGGAGGCCATGAGGATGATCAAAGGTGTGGAGCACCTTTCCTACGAAGGAAGGCTGAGGGAGCTGGGGTTGTTCAGCCTGGAGAAGAGAAGGCACCAGGGAGACCTCACAGCGGCCTTCCAGTGCCTAAAGAGGGCTGCAGGAAAGCTGGGGAGGGACTCTGCATCACGGGTGTAGGGATACGACAAGAGGTAATGGCTTTAAAGTAAAAGAGGGAAGATTTAGATTAGATATCGGAAGAAATTCTGTATTGTGAAGGTGGTGAGGCACTGGAAGAGGTTGCCCAGAGGAGCTGTGGCTGCCCAAACCCCGGCAGTGCCCAAAGCCAGGCTGGATGGAACTGGGAGCAGCCTTGTATGGTAGGAGGTGCCTCTGCCCCTGGCAGGGGGTTAGAGTAAGATCCTTTAAGGTCCATTCCAAACCATATCACTCTGTGATACTGTGAAGAGCGCCAGTAGTGCAGGTATTACAAGAAAGATTCCTGTCAATTATTTATTTTTAGTTTAGTCATTCTTAATATATTTTTTCTGGCACCCCCAGTTTTCCTGGTCATTGACTGCAGCATTCATTATTTAGATTTTTTGCTTTGAGAAAGCCATAGTTCCTGCAGATACATTGCTTTCTTCTTTCCTCCTTATGGCAGTTTCAGTAATACATTTGCACTGCATGTTTCATGCAACCTATAAATTTTAAAAATCGTTATTGTAAGAAAAAAAATAAAAATAATAATTGCTGGCTTGTTGCAAAGTAATTATTAAGAAGCAGGCACCCAGGAAGGTCTCCCTGTTGTGTGTGTTTACTGCTTGCTTGTTACTGTGACTTACTCTGTATATATAATTCCCAGAAGCTATTACTTAATGGGGATGGAAGAGCTGGGTCCCATTTGATAAATTACATTGTTTGGGAAACTGATTTTTTTTCTTTTTTTTTTTTTTTATTGACTGCTTGGGTTTTGCCAAATAAGACAAGTGAATTTCAGGATGTTTTGTTGTTTAATCGTGTTTGCCTTTTATTTATTTATTTATTTATTTTTTCTCCCCATCCCTACTCCTTTGGCTACTGTGATGCTGATGCTTCTTTGTAAGTTTAATTGACAACATTTAAGTCTATTCCATATACAATCCATTATCTATCACCAGTGTTTCTGGTAGAAAAGTAAAAATATAATAGAATGGTATTTTCTATCTTAGAACTTTTTAAAAAATCATAAAAGCATTCACATCATGACTCAAGCAATGGTATGAAGTGCTCTTTTCCTTCCTTGTACTGACATATTTGAAGAAAACACTAAAAAATGTTAAATTGAGGACATCCATGCTTGGTCAAACTATGTGGGTGAACAGTTCATGGCCACAGAATACTTTCAATGTCTGGAGTCATATCTGTATTGCAATTTTTTTTTTTTCAAACTGTTGACTGGAAATTGTCTTTTTTGTTATTTTGATGATTGCACTTCCTAAAGGATGTAACTTGAGTGTGATGGGAGGTTTTTTCTTCTGATATTACCAGGTTCCAGTGTTACATAAGGAAATATACATAAAGAAGACTATCATAAGAGATTTAGCTTAAGGTGGCAATTAAAACAGGCTCATCCAAAACCTGACACGAAATACTTAGAGCAGCAGGATCACATGTGTTAGAAAATTAATATAAATGTATGATAATACTCTTGACTAGAAGGGGTACCCATATTGAGTAAGTGGACTGAGAAGAAAAGGATATATTTCTATCCAAGCCTGTTTTTTAGGTTGGGTGGTGGTGGGCTAACCTTAAAATAGTAGCTGTATTAGCATTTGTAGCCCCCATACTGCAGGAATTTAAAATTAACTGTAAGAACCATTCATATGCAATGGACATAACAGGCTATTTCTTTATATGTCTTTGTTTGTCACTAAAAAAACAACCACCAAGAAGATAGCAGCTAACATATGCAAAATAAAACACCTACACCTGTATCCACAAATCACAACTGGGAGCTATGCAGAATTCCAAACATCACAAGATTGTATGAAGTGGTCCAAATAGCTTAAAGCTACAGACAGTGTAGTGCTTTGATCTCACAGATCAGGTTTTCATAGCAATACTGGAGAGTTATGAAATTCATCATAAATTACTATGATTCATCACATTAATCTTATTAGATCATAAATTACTATGATTGTTCATTATTTTAGCTGTGGTTTACATGTTTTTTGGACATCACTGACTATGCAATTACTTACAGAATGTCAGTTGTCACCCCTTACTTTATTAATGATAAATTAAATTATGGAGTGCGTGCAGTGGTTTGCTAGTACACTTTGCAGAACTGAAATATTTAAAAAAAAAATAAAAAAAATTGAAAGTTCCTGTAGCCTAAATCAAAGCCAGATGCTTGCTGCTTGCATCCTTTAGGACCTTTCTTGGATAGCTGAGACATAAGGTCAACATTTTTATATTTCTGTAAGCCATATGAACATTTAGATATTATTAAACTATTTAATTATGTCTTACTGTGATGTTTGAGGTAAAATTCAGGGGTTTTATTAATTCAAAAGATATGTTAGTTAAATTGCTTCAGAACAAACCTAACAGCCTTTTTATTTGTAAATATAATACTGTTAAACAAAAAGTTTTTGATTGGTCTGATAGTATATATTCTTTACCCACCAGTTGTGTTTTACATTTAATGAACTTATTAGCAAAGCAATTTTCTTTAAAATAATCCAGTACTATTTTTTTTTTGTTACAGTAGTTCTGAATTAATAACATCATAATCACAAGTTTAGAGTGAGATTTTTTTTTTTTTTCCCAAACAAAAATGTAGTAATAATAATTCAATATGTATTAGGGAGAAATACTGTTTTCCAAAGCATTTCTATGTAGGAATTTATTCTGACTGTGCATGAGGTACACTGAGCAATATTGAATTAAAAAATAAATATTTAGACACATCAGCCTGTATGAATATTTAGCTTTATATTGTATTTTAGCAACATTCATAGTCATACCAGTAGAAGATCTCAAAGCAAGCTACCATTCCCCAATAATGTCTTTTTTCTACCAGCTTCTGTGCCATAAGCTCTTGTATGACGTTTTTTGTTTTTAATAATCCTCACTGACCTTTTGAAGAAACAGAGAGAACAACATGATCATATTTCAAAAAGCAAACAGTTTAGAATCTTTCCCTAATTATGTGCAAGATAATCCTTTCTGATTTTTGCAATGGAGAAGTTGATAATAATAAAATAATAAAACAAAACAAAACCACAAACTGTTAAGCAGTTGAAAATCTGTTGGCACTCAGGGTTTGGCTTATCTGACACTAATTTTTACTGTCTTCTGATTTCTTCCTCCTGTTAAAATTTCTATCAGCTTGAAGAAAAGTTGAGATTCAGGATAGGACTGGAGATGAAAGAGAGACATTACGTGTGACAGTGATGCTGTTTGCTCATAGCATAAGAATTATACAGGAATTGTCCAATTAATATTTTTCACAGTATAATATTCTGGATGGCAAGGGAGGAGCTGAAAAAAAAAACAACCAGGTGCTAAGATGTTGAGAGGGCAGGATGGCTGTCCTGGAACAGCAGGAATAGTGAATCATGTGGCAAGTGAAAATGTGAAATCTTTTTCTTCCAGAAAGTTCTGAGAAATTTGTAATGAAGGTTATTGATATATCTGTGAACATTTCCCAGCTACCTGGTAATGGACACAAATATTGTTGTGCATCTGCTGCAATTCCAGAAGGGACGCTTGGATTAGGTATGGATATTTGAGTAATAACTGGCTCATACATCTGTTATGTACGTCAACACTTGCTGAATGTTATGTGGTTATGTGGTTATACTATTTTATTTTATTTTATTTTTACCATTTAACAGGAAAATAACATGTTATTTATTACTAAAAATAAAAAATACTGAAAGAGCCTCAAACTTCATAGTCAGATTTTTCATCTCACAAGACTGTTTGTCCTTAAGACATCAATAGAAATGATTTAATATTAAAATTAACTGTTCCAACTATTGTAAAACTGGCCAATTCAATTAATGGTGTGATCATGTATTGTGCTGTGCCTGGTTTGAAAACTTAGTGCATTATGTTATGCAAAGTGGCTTAATTTCTTGTATTAAGCTTAATGATTTTGAGCTAACATGCTAGTCAATGATCCAGTGTATCCACAAGGAAAGTTCTTGTCATTTAAAGAGGAAATACCTTAAATTATCCAGTTAATTTTCTTGACAGTGGTAGTGACCAGGTATAGTCAATCAGAATCATGTATTGAAAATCTTATTAAAGAATGTGTTGAGCTTCAAAAGATGACAGAAAACATCGGTACTGGCTTCTTAGTGAATTTCATATTTAGAAACTCAAACTACTATGACTTCTCCAAGTTCTTTAACATGCTAATCAGAAAAATCTAGGCATGCTCTGGAGGGAGAAGAATGTTATTTCACACACTACCTCCTGCCTTGATAATGAGAAGTGACAGCATCTCCTTACCCGTAACATGAGTGTTCGTCTTGTTCCTTGTGGCTCGACTGCATGGTGCGTCTGCTGGACCCCACTTCATTTTCCTTCTTCAGACCAGGCAGCAGAAGACACAGAGATCATCACTGCATACAGTAGATGATCACTGCATACAGCTGGTATTTCTCACAATGACCATTTTGTGTGTCACTTATCACACAGTTATATGGAATTTATGCTCTGATCACTCTGCATTTATTTAGTACTTGGCAGTGAGAGTATTGCAAGTTAAAGTTGGTCTGGAACTCTTTCACCAAAGTGAATTTCATGGGAAAATGGCAGAAATTCAAAACATAAACTCTTTATGGGAATACGAGTGTTGCCATAAATTTGACCAGAGAGTGTGAGGTCCAGACTTTTTTGATACAAGCTCAAATCTTTCATCAGGTTAGACACAAAATAATGCATATTCTTGTACATGTGTCCATGCTGGTTTTATTTGCCAAACACTATTTTTTATACAGCTGTAGACTTTTTGCCTCGTTGTAGAGTTAAAAAAAAAAAACACCAACCAAACAAATATTAATAATAAAAAGTTTTTTATACTTCCTCACATGTGAATTCTTATACTGGATTATAGCCATCCAGCCCTAATGCAGTTGAAATTTGGATTCACAGTTACTACTACTTAACATTCAGGGACAGTCTGACTGTATAGTCATACAGTGTAACTTCACCACTCAGCAAATGGCACCGGTTTTGCAGTGTGAAAAATAAATAGATCTTACTGATCTGGGGAAGATACACAAATGTCTGGCAGGATGTCATATGAGGCCAAATGCCACAATTTTCTAACATTTTTTACGGGTGCATTGAAGTCAAGGGGAGTTTTTTCTTACTGAAAACATAAAATCTAGTTCTACATGAGTGTAACCACCTGACTGCTGTAACCATACCCAGACCACTAAGAGATGTGGTAGTCCCTATGCATGGACAAAAATGATAGCATTCCAAATCTGTTCCATGGTATTACAGGAGGAGCGTAAGATGTGTTGATTTTTAGGGAGATACCTCATCATGCTTTGTGGTTTCCATTCAGACAGGTGGGAATTCAGAGTACCAGGAGAAGAGCAGGATGAACAGAGAAGGATGAGAAAACAGACACATTCTCTTTGAGCAGCTTCAGTCAGGAGAAGAGAGACAATGCTGTAAATATAGAGATACTGTGAATTATTAATCTGTAATGCCATTTACCAGGATGTTATTTCAGTTTATTTTTGCTTTGTAAACTGGACTTCAGAATACAATCCATCTTAAAATAAGCAAAATGCACTAGCCACATGTGTGTTGAATGTGAATCTTAATACATCCTGAGATATTTTTTTTTGTTTAAAACTAGCAAGGGGGAGAAGCAGGGAAGTAGAAGTATTTTTTTTTCTGGAATATGTGTGCACTCCCCTGTGCCCAGATAGTCATCTTTTTATGAAAGCAGATTAATTTGGGAGTACCTGTAATCCAGACTTCATTCAGTTCGGTGGTTGTTGTGGTTTAACCCAGTGGGCAGCTAAGCACTGTGCAGCACTCCACCCCAGTGGAGGGGAAAATTATAGTAGTAATATATATGTAATAATATATATATATTTGAACAAAGCAAGTGATGCACAATGCAGCTGCTCCCCAACATGCGGACATGGTACAGGCATGGTACATTCCTCTGGCAAGTTGGGGTCAGCTGTCCTGTCTCTGCCCTCTCCCAGTTCCTTGTGTACACCCAGCCTGCTCACTGGCAGGGCAAGGTGAGACGCTGGAGAGTTCTTGACTTAGTGCAAGTACTGCTCTGCAATAACTAAATCATCTGTGTGTTATCAGCATTATTCTCATCCTAAATCCAAAACATGGCATGATACCAGCCACTATGAAGAAAATTAACCGTATCTCAGCCGAAACCAGGACAGTGCTCAAGACCTGAAGAACAAATCCTGCAAGCTGCTCTGTACAGGGTCTTTGAAGAGCCCCTTTGATGTCCATGGAACAGATTACATTTGAAGTCAGGTGGATCTTTGAAATGTTAGGATTATCATAATGCTTTCTGTTCAGAAGACCTAGGAATGGAAGCTAACATTCAAGAATGTTTTAGGAAGGTGCTGGGAGACTGGAAGGTCTTAGGATGATTTGCAGCCTTTATAGAACTCTGATTATCTGTGGTTAGTGAACTTCACACATACCAGGGAAGGCACTGGATGCTTGCCCCGGCTGGGTGGTTAGTCTTAAGGTAGTCCAAATGTTGGTCCTTTTTCTGGGTCAAACCCCATGCGCTACTGCTAAGGCATCTAAACCCATTACAATGGTCTTGCATAGAGACTGAACTTGATCAGAAGTATTCCTAGAGCAGGGCCCACTCAGATTCTCAGCTATAGTCTGTCATTAGAAAAATGCATGTTCAATACTTCTAGAATTCATTCATCTGAAACCCAGATGTGCATGATAATGATGCAGAGCAGGCAAAGGCACCAAAACCAAACAAAAACAACCCAAGCTAACTGGAAACATATGGGCACTTCCTGAATTTGTGTAGAGAGAAAGAATCACAATCTCATGAAAATGTATATTCTTCATTATATATAGCCTGGATAGCATAGCAAAAGAGCTTAATATAGCACGAGAAGAGGGTTGTAGGGAATTAGTCACTGCTCCCTTTTCCACAATGGCGGCAAGGAGATTCAGAGATAGAGGCAGCATCCACTACCTCATAACTGTCCCTTCTTTTATGACCTATTTTTTTTGTCTTGTGTGTATCTGGAGCAATGGAGGACAGAAGAGCCTCCTACAAGAGGGTCTTCATTTCCCCTGTTTGTCTGATAAAGTAGTTCTCATTTTTCAGATGCTGACACCAGAGGAAAGGGGATTTTTTATATTTACAGATTCTGTGTTGGTTGTAGTACAGGTCTGCTGCACAATCCCACAACGGTCTATACTGATAGTTCTTAACCCTGTCCTTGGCGTTGAGCTATGTCAGGTGGCAGTCTCCTGGGCAGTGTCTGGTACAGTCTGGAAAGTGGGATTTAGAGATTTAGTAGTGGGCATGTTGGATGAGTCACCTATTAAAAAAACAAAAAAAAAAAAAAAAAACAAAAAAAAAAAAAAAAAAAAGAGAGAGAGATTTACAGGCCCAATATGTTGTAGATCTTTTTTGTTTGTTCATTGGTGTTGGGTTTTTTGTTCGTTTCTTTAAGATGGCCATAGATAAAGATGTGTTTTTTGGTTCTACACACCATTTTTAATAACCTATGTTTTGCTGAGTTTTGTGAAATTGCTATTGCAGTAAGGGGAAGATTTCTTACAAAAAGCTAATCAATAAGTTTTGAACCTGATCTAGCAGACAACATTTTGTACTCATTTTTTTACAACATCAGGTATTAGGATTTATGATGAAGTAGATGATGATGGTGGTACAGATAACTTTCTTGTTTAAAGGAGAGGCCACAATAGCCCTGGATCTATGAGTTTATACAGCCTACATTTTAATGCAACTGACTAGGCTACATCTGTAAAAAATGCTTACAACTTTTCAATCAGTGATTTTTAAGACAGAGCTTTCCAGCACTCAAATACTGTACTTTCTATTATTATTTCTATTATTATAACTACTTTGTGGTCATTATTTTTAATCTAGTTTACATGATAATGTTTTATCTGAGGTTGGAAGATGTGATGTCTTCATTACACTTCTGAGAATCCTACCAAATTTGATTCATCCTTACTTTTATTAATTTATAGCCGTGGTGGTTTTACCCAGGTGGGCAACTGATCTCCACCACAGCCTCTCACTCACTCCCCCATCACTCCCCCACTTAAAAGGGAAAGGGGGAGAAAATAGGATGGAGAGGGCTCAAGAGTAGAGATAAGGACAGAGATATCCCTCAACAATTATTGTTAAGGGAAAAACAGACTCATTATAGGGAGATTAGTAAAAATTATTGCCTATCACTTACAAGCTAGAGAAGTGAGAAACAAAGGAAAGAAACCAAAAACACTTTTTTTTACACTTTTATTTTTTTTTTCCCTTTCTTAAATCTATTCTCACAGAGGCACAAACAACATCACTTAGTGGCTTGGCTCTGGCCAGCGACGGGGCCCTTATCTAACATGAGTTGGCTTCTGGATTCTTCTCACAGAAGCCAACCCTATTGCCCCCCACTACCAAAACCTTGCACGTAAACCCACTACAATATCATGCTCCCGCAAAAGAAAAGAATTCAGTGCAGTACAGTAGTAGATCTGTCTTTGATCTATAGTTATTCAAGATACTTCTATTGTGATGCCTTGTAAATTGCTTTTAATAGCTAAGCTTTTTCGACAGTGTTGTTAGGCAGCCCCCACAAAAGTTAATATCCCAGCTTGCTTGGCACCTGCTGCAAGGAAAAGATCCATCTTGTATTGTCTTCCTTTCAGTCTCCTACCAGGCTAGATGTGTAAAGAATAAGCAGTTTGCAAAATGCTGAAATCCAGCAGGAGCTTAGTTTGAAGTGATTTGTCTTGAACTATGTGCAATATCCTGATACCTTGAATGCAGCTGTCATAACCTGAATCACTTTATTTCTGAATAATATAGCAGGCTTCAGCAAATAACTTTGTGCAATATAATAAATGTCTGACACCTTTCAGTTTTTTTTTTTTTTTTTTTTTTTCGTATAGCACAAGTGTGAATAAGGGATTAGTATTTTTAATTGATTTCTACAAATTACCTTACATGTATGACTTACATGTTTGATTTAAGCAGACCTAGAAGAAGCTATTTTCAGCAATTTGTGGCTGAGAAATTCAGCACTGATAACATCTCTAGAGCACACTAAAGGGCTCAAGAGTTTGTAGACACCTTTGAAAATAATAGCTTCAAACCTACTTAGCCAGAAAACTGTTGCAGGTGTGTAACGAGTGGAACAATCCTAAAAGGTTGTACACAAATTGAAAAGCAAACACTAACTACCAACTGAATGAAGTTCAAATAAAAATAAATTGGGCTAAAAAAAGGCAGAATTAATCAGCAATTTATGAGAAATTGAAAACATAGTAGAAACATTGCTGGATTAAAAAATAAATGAGACAGGAAATTAGAGGAAAGGATAGAAGCAACACTGTGAGGAAATAAAATCCAAAGAAGTTGTTTCAAAAATTGGTTTTGGTGATACAGTATAAATAAGTAATGGAGAAAGCAATTCAAGTACTGCTTTTATTGACAATGTGGAACAGGAATAATGCCATTAAACTAATGGAGTTACTTTGGACTCACACAAGAGTAATGCAAGTCGCATTTGGATTTAAACCGATTCTGCTGATCTTGTTAGAAGATGTTGTGTAACTGCTCCTGATGTAAAGATCTGGAGCACCAGTGTCCTGATCCAGCCCTGTGGAAGTCAGTAAGAGTTCTGCTTTTAACTTCCCTGGGAGATTTATTAGGCCGTAAACCTGCAGGAACACCAAGTGTTATGCAAATAATTCTTTTATCAATCCGGATGCTCCAGCACAGCTATGTGCTGTGTGCTGCTGCTTCTTGCCAGTAATGAGGCAGTGTAATTGCAGGGAGCCCTGCCTGCCTCCTGGCTTGTCCAGAGCAGCTCTGCCTGCAGCTCCGATGGGGAGGAAATCTGATTTAGGAAGGTGATCCTGTCCTTGCCCTTAGTGGTAGCCAACTGAGGTACGATGCTAAGTGGTGGTCTGTGGCTGCGTGGTAGGAAATGTTTTCAGAGTGTTAGTCTGAGGTCAAGATCAAGGCAAAGCAATGGCAGCAGATAACCCACAGTGTTGCTGGCCCGTGAGCTGACTCCCTGGGCAATATAGAAATGGGCACAGCAGTACAGCTTTAAACTAAATACATTTTTAAACTAGCACAGATTAGATTTAAGGAATAAATTCTTCCCTCAGAGGGTGGTGAGGCTCTTGCACAGGCTGACCAGAGAAGCTGTGGCTGCCCCATCCCTGGAAAGGTTCAAGGCCAGGCTGGATGGGGCTTTGGGCAGCCTAGTCTGGTGGGAGGTGTCCCTGCCCATGGCAGGGCATTGGAATGAGATGATCTTTACCAGATGACTGTTCCAACCAAACCATTCTACATTTCTATGTATGCTATACATTTACTATGCATGCTATGCATGCACAGTACTATAAAAATTAACTATATTTTGGGGAGGGGAGGGATCAACAACAGCTGTTTGGTTGTTGTTGTTGTTAGAACAAAATTAAAATCTAAGCCTGTCCTCAGAGGAAGTTAAAAATAAAAATAAATTTAAAAGTCCCAGGTCTAAACATGCAACTACCATACACAAAAAAATAATGGCTGATTACTTTAATGAGGACCACAAATAAAAGGAAAAATACAGGAATTCCCTAATGAGCCTCTGAGTTGTTGTTAATAGCTTCATTTGAGAAGAAATACATTGAATCTCAGAATCACTCCTATATTGTATTGTCAGTCTTTTTTACTGAAATCCCTTTGTTTGTCAGGATCAGCCACTAGCAATCCATTTTTGTGTACCCACAATAACTCTTTTATATTTCCTGTCAGTGAATAATGAGGCTTCTCTAATCACCTGTTTGTGCTATATAACTACTGTGTTCTTTTTTGTTGGAATGAATTACTGGATACTAACAGCAGATGATAAAGAATAACATGTAAGCCAGGGCATGGAACTAGAGACAGGAGGAAGTTAATTTTACTGAATTTTATCTTTGGGGAAAGAAAGGAAGATGCCCAAGTGATGTTAATTGCATGAAAATGTTTGTAGTTTGAACATTTGTTGTTGTACAAGGACAGGAGGAAGTAGGACAGCAGTGATGAACTTGTCCTGCTCTGAACAGTGAGTCAGTGCAGGTGAGCAAAATAAGCGCTGACCCAAAGTATTAACGCTGTTGCAGTATTATCACTGTTCCATTTCTGAAGGTGTCCAGGCACAAGAATTTATGAATTGAAAGAAGGTATTTTCAGGTAGCTTCTGTATGTGAGACATACATGTATGTGAGCTTCTGTATGACATGTGAGAAAGAGCATCTGTTCTTGTTAGGAAGCGGGTATTCTGCACATTTCTGTGTCAGCAGCTGTTGACTGGATGATGCTAAAAGGCTTCATAGATGTGTCATACCTCAATTTTGATTCATAGAATCATAGAATCATAAAATATCCTGAGTTGGAGGGGACCCATAAGGATCGTCAAGTCCAACTCCTCACACCGCACAGGCCTACCCACAATTTTAGACCATGCGACTAAGTGCACAGTCCAATCTCTTCTTAAATTCAGACAGGCTTGGTGCAGTGACTGCTTCACTGGGGATCCTGTTCCTTTGTGCAACCACCCTCTCGGTGAAGAACCTCTTCCTAATGTCCAGCCTAAACTTCCCCTGCCTCAGCTTAACCCCATTCCCGCAGGTCCTATCACTGGTGATTACGGAGAACAGGTCACCTGCTTCTCTACTCCCCCTCACAAGGAAGTTGTAGACTGCAATGAGGTCTCCCCTCAGTCTCCTCTTCTCCAGGCTGAACAGGCCCAGTGGCCTCAGCTGCTCCTCATATGTCTTCCCCTCTAGGCCCTTCACCATCTTCGTCACCCTCCTCTGGACACTCTCCAATAGTTTAATGTCCTTTTTGTACTCTGGTGCCCAGTACTCGAGGTGAGGCCACACCAGTGCAGAGCAGAGCAGGATGATCACTTCCCTCAACCAAAAAGCAATGCTGTGCTTGATGCACCCCAGGACCTGGTTGGCCCTCCTGGCTGCCAGGGCACGCTGCTGGCTCATGTTCAGCTTGCTGTCAACCACAACCCCCAGATCCCTCTCTGTGGGGCTGCTCTCCAGCGTCTCGTCACCCACTCTGTACGTATAGCCAGGGTTGCCCCTTCCCAGGTGCATGACCCGGCTCTTGCTTTTTTTAAACTTCATGTGGTTGGTGATCACTCAGCTCTCCAATCTGTCCAGATCTCTCTGCGATTATGATTATGAAATGTGTTGTCAGTATTGGGCAGTATTTAAAATGAGTCACAACAAAGTTTAGTGAAGTTCCTTGTAAATCATCTTTTTTTCCTAGGAAAAAAAAAAAAAAAAAAAAAAAAAAAAAAAAAAAAAGAGTAAAATCACAAATTCACAACGGCAATATTTGCCATAGATAGTGAGGACTGAACAAATACCAAGTACCTCTAATACGGATGTAAATTATAGAACTGAAAATGTTCACCACCAATACCACCACGGCCCTTGCCCCAGAATTCTTTTCAGATAGTACTCTTTGTGTATTTTAAACATTTCAAAACCATTTAGAAATGTTCAAAAATCCAGAAATAACCTCAATATCTTTAGAATTTATACTTGTTCTCTCCATTTTTTATTTTTATTTTTTACTATAAATTTTTCCTTTGCCTGAACAATCCAGTGGCTTGAGTGGGTTTCCACAGTATCCCAACAGTTTGTTTTAAAATGCAGTAAATTTAATCTACTCTTATCTCAGACTTAATTGACAAGCAAAGTATTTTTTCTTTTATCTTTATAACTTGAAGAGATTTGAGGTTATGCAGAGCAAAATGAATTTTCCATGAAATTCCATGTTTCCAATTAGCAGTGGAAGAAAATATACTTGCATGAATTATTCTCAGAGATGACTTGGTTTACTGTCTTTTTTTTTTTTTTTTTTTTTTCTAATTATAGTAGTGGCATAGAATTTTATTTTGCATACTTTAAATATTGTATACATTTATTTATTTTATATGTATATGTGCGTATATAAATGAATGTTATATTGGTATGGGGCTAGCTCCATACAAATCCATGTAGAGACCCAGTTCTTACCCAAAACAAGCTACAGTTTTCTATTGTGGCATCCCATTTCTAGAAATGGTAGGAGTGAGGAAAGTGGAAAAAATGAGGTGTCATTGATGTACAGTGACAAAGGTAAACTCTAAATTTACCTATAAACTGCAATCACATTCTCCCTGTGTTTCTCCATGCCTGATGAAAAATGACATTAATTTGTTTATTATGGATTATGTTTATTCACTATATACATATATTCATAATATTCATTGTTTTCACCTTTTTGTATTTTTCTTTTCCTTTTGTATTAACTCTCTGTCTAGTCTGATGTTTTTAAAAATACATGTTATACATGCAGACTTAGACTTCTGCTAAATGCTGAAGAACAGTAATTCAAACACAACTTAAACAGTTAGCTGGGAACATCCTAAATGTAATTAACCATATCAACATTACCTGGATGCAGTTAGTAAAGCAAAACTGTAGATAAACCAAAGTAGGAGGCCAGTTACTCATAGCATCACCTTCTTTTTTCTCTACTACTTGAAGCCAGAATGGGAGACCAGCTTAATTTTTGAGCTCACTTAAGACATTCTGTTGAGCCTTGGATGCACCTGAGATGTTGAAGGGCAGGTCAATGACTTGGCCTTGAGGCTGCAAGCAATTACAGTTCCCCAGATCTGATATTCTGGTTGTCATGAGACACCAGACAAGAAACAAGTTACAGGAACATGCATCTGTGTTCAGAATTTTGCTGAAATAGAATAGCATTTAGTCAAGGATCCATTTCTATTATTATTAAGATTACAATTAGGGTTCCTTTTACAACTTACTGTACTAAAAGTATCATATTCTCAGCCCTTCCATTTGTGAATATCTTTCATTTATACTATTCTCTGCTGGGCTTAACTTTTATTTCTTTCCTCTTCATTTTTCAATGACTCTTCCCAGTTCTTCATTTTCAAACTTTACTCTCTAGCAAACAAAAAGCAGTAAGCTCATTCAAGCTGCAACCTTCTCCATTTGGGTTTGGTTTACCAGTGAGTGCTTGGAGGGCCACTGAGCCATCTACATTTTGTAAGCAGCAAGGCCAAATGGCTGCTAATTGTCAGTTCTGTGCTGCACAATTCAGGACAACACAGGTGTATGTGAAGCATTTGCAACCAAACAATTTTATGTAGTCCAGTATAGGAGCCCTTGGCCAAGTCCTGTTTTAGGTGTCTTTGCATCACATTCAGCTGCATAGAATGAAGTTAAAACTCAGGTCTTACATGATGCATTTAGTTGAAATGTGCCTAGCAGATATGTAGTTTCATGGAATTTTGTGTTTTATTTAGGGAAAATCTAGGGCCGGAAGAAACCTTTTACAGTAAAGGTATACAGTACAATCTACACCTGAATCTTTATATGTGCAGAAGATTTAGATTTTATTCTATTTCTGAACATGTCTACCCAAAGATGATAAAAAATACATCTGTACATCTTTCCAGAGACTCTTTCCAAAAATTACCAAAGGGATATGCATAATTCATCCCCAGAGCTCTAATGTTACTGCTAGCTACATCATCTGAAATAAACAAAATTGCTTTTTTATTGTAGCTGACAGCCCTAATGCACTTATTATTTCATATCTTTCACAGGAGGGGCACATATCTTCATTACCTAATTATTATTCTGAATGTGATCAGTAACATCACCTTTCTGTAAAGTCAGAAAGAAAATGATTAAAACCAGCAAGACTGTTTTATCTCTATAGGTGACATTATTTATTTATTTATTTATTTTTATTTTTTTTGTGTGTGTGTGTGTGGTGACAGAACTTTCATTGGGGATGGATTTAAACATCCATATGGACAAAAAATGCATGGGATGAATGCAGTAAGGTCAGGCAATTATAACAGTCAAAACTTTGCAGATATTTTGCTTTCTTCTCTTTGCTATTGTAGAAGACGTCATTGTAGAAAAAGTTTTGTAGAAAAAGTAGAGTGTTCAGTGCCTGTTCAATGCCTAATAAAATAGTTTCCTAGCATGACAGTGAGCTTTGGAATTGAAACCTCTGATTGCCTCCACATTCAATGCTTGCTTTGCGTCAGTCTGCAAAGTGGTTTTGATGTGTGTGAGCTAGATTTCTGAGGACATCAGGCTACAAGCTGTGCTCAGATGGGAGATTAATGCACCTTAACCCCAATGATTACTCAAGGATCCGAACCACTGGCTGGTCACTTGGGCACCTTCTAACTAGAGGGGAAGTGACTAAATCTGAAAAATAAAATAAAATAAAAATCTCAGGCTTCATGTAATGCAGATACAGATGCCTCAGCACTGAATGCTTTGAAATACTGGTCCACTCGTGTTGTCCCTGGTGGTTTTCTAACTTAGATGTAGCCAATGCTAACTGCTTCGTAATGTGTTTTCATATCTGTTTTACAGTTCAGAGTACTGTTTGGAAATAGAATACTCCTACATTTTTCTTACATGTTTTGAAACTGTTGATGAAGATGAATGTGTGTGTATTTTTGTATAAATGAATGTATTTTGTATAAACGTAGACATATATTTAAGGACTTTTGTGGGATTTCAGACTTCAATGATTTTTTCAAAATTCTGAAAACTGAATAAAAAAATTGTTTTGTGTTTGTTATTTTAGATACCTAATTGGGGATATTGAATATCACCTATTTCGTAAATATTGTTGACATGTGTCTAAATAAAGTATTTAAAACTGGGTATCAAAAAAATAGAGGTAACTAGAGATCAGTGAATACTTTTCAAAGAGTAATGAGAATATGTTTAGAACTCATTGTTTTAAGTTATTTTATTTTGGTGAAGATAGGAGGATATTATGAGTGTAATAGGAGTTTTAAAAACTGTTAATGATGACTTTTTAATCGCTCAGCTTCCAAATTTGGATTTACTTTGTATGAGAAAAGATAAATTCGCCAGTGCAGATGAAACTAATAATTGCCTAGCAACCAGAGCCTGAATTTTTTCCAATATAGACCAAACAAAGGAAAAGCAAACCACTTTTATTTCTATATATAGTGTATGTGTAAGTATGGAGCTAAATATATGTAAATATGTAAATAAATATATGTAAATAAATATATATACACATACACACACACTCTGGTGGTGCCAAAAGATAAACCTCAAAAGCTATGGAGCCAAGGGAAAAGCAAAAATAAATAAAAAACTGGAGATGTCAAATGTGGAAGAAAATCAGGAATATTTTAACAGCACAAAAGTGATATTTCCACAATAAGTTTTATTTTTTTGGCAAAAGTCCCTCTTTTCTCACAAATGAATTAAAGGCAGAAATTGGAAAGAAAAGGTAACTTCCAAGTCAATAATAATGTACCTAAATGCTCCCAGACCATAAGGAAGTGAAAGAATGAGGATGTCTCCTATTCAAAGAAGGTTATAAACCTAAGAATGCTTATGTTAAAGGGCACCCTCTGGACTGTGGTACTGGTTGGACTTCATGGAAGGCAGGGGATGAGGAAGGGAGAAGCTACTGTGTCTGAGCTGTTCTCTGATCAGGCCTTAGGACTAATTGTTCAGAAACTATAGACTGCTGTTCAGAAACAATGAATCTTCTGAAGAAAGATTTAGGAGGAGCTAACAACCAAAACCAGAACTTAGGTTAAGTTAAACAGGAAATCTAGCTCCCTGTATTGACTATGTCATGGTCATCAGTATATAACTGGAGCCTATCAGCAGTTAATGGACAAACCAACAGGAGCCCAGATGATTGCTGACAGAAACCACCTGAAGTTGTATCAGGAAACACAGTACTGTCTAGCAAGAAATATGAATATTATACTAAACAAGATATTACATGTGAGCATACTATTCAGATTCTCTTGATCAGCTTTGAAAGCAAAGGACAAGTAACTGGAAATGATAATGTATTCACATCATGATTTGCTATCTCTCCCAAAGTTTTAATTGAGCAAAACACAATAATGGGGAGGGAAACACTTTAGACTTGTACAGAACATCTCAATTTAAGCTCTTATTCTTCCCTTTTCATAAACCTCTCTTGCCCTGTAAATCTGAACAAGTGCTGAAATATCAGTTGATTCACATGTTGGTGAGTAGTAGATAAGTTTAGCAACATGCCCAACGTGAATGACAGCTGAAATCAGAGCAGTATGCTGTGGTGGTTTCATAGTAATGGGCAACAGCTCCACCACAGCCAGTCTTTCACTCCCCTGCCTCAAAAGGAAAGGGGGAGAAAATATGATGAAAAAGGTTCAAGGGCTGAGATAAGGACAGGGAGATCACTCAACAGTTACCATCACCAGCAAAATAAACATAGACTAGGGAGATTAATGCAATTTATTAGCCATTACGAACAGACTAGAGCAGTGAGAACAAGTAAAACCATCTTCATCCTACCCACCCTCTTCCACCTCCTCCATCGACGTGGTGCAGGGGAACAGGAAATGGAGGCTGCAGTCAGTCCCTGACGCTTCATCTCCACCACTCCCTCACAGTCCTTCTCTGCCCCTGCCCCCCATGGGGTCCTTCCCACAGGATGCCGTCCTTCCCAAACTGATTCTGCAGGGGCTGCCCACAGGCAGCAGCTCTTCAGGAACTGCTTCCACACGGCTCCGTACCACAGGGTCCATCCATCCCCCAGGAGCACACTGCTCCAGCACGGGTCCCCCACAGGCGGCAGCTCCCCCCAGACCCCCTGCTCCTGCGTGGGCTCCTCTCCACAGGCTGCAGCTCTGGCCCGGGGCCTGCTCCTGCGGGGGCTCTCCACGGGCTGCAGCCTCTTCCAGGCCACATCCACCTGCTCCACCAGGGGCTTCTCCACATGTGTTGTATGCCTGGAGCACCTCCTGCCCTCCTGCTGCACTCACCTGAGGGGCTGCAGGTAGGCTTCTCTTTCATTTCTCACCTGTCTCTCCTAGCTGCTGTGGCACGGCAGGAATTTGTATTTTTTTCCTCTTTCTTCAATCTGCTCTCCCAGAGGCCCAAGTGGTGTCACTCATGGCCCCACTCTGGGTAGCAATGGTTCCCTTTTGTAGCAGGTGGACCTTGCTCATCTCTCTCAGCTGCTGGGCTCTGCTCGCACATGCTGCACCTGCAGCCCACTGCTACCAAAACCATGCCACATAAACTCAGTGCATATGTGTGAGGAGAGCCTGGGTAATGTTTGCCACCTTCATTATGGAAGGTTGTATTGGTAGGGATCCAGGCACCTGCATTAAAGACATTCATCAATGGCTTCCTTGCTTGTGTTAGGAAAGAACTGTGGTTGTTAGCAGAGGCTGGATGCTCACTGGTGGTATCAGTTGACCAGGGATTTCCCTGATACCAGGGAAATATATCTCTTTTTGTCTGATGAAACAATGTCCGAATGCATGTCTGCTTTTCCCAAATCCTAGTACCAGTGCATGGATGAAATCTTTTCCACAAGTTGCAAAAAATATTCAGAAATGCATTATATAACTGCTCCTCTTTTAATCACTTTTGATCCCTTTCTTACTAATGAAGATTTGAATTGACAGGAATAGTTCATCTTTTTCCCTGAAGACATACTTGGCATAGAAATGAACTCTCTGTAACTACAAAAGAGAGAAGAGTTTACTTTTTAAGCTGTTTTCTACTTCTACTTGTATTTCATATTGTCAACCATCAGATGCTTGAAAAGCCTGTAGCACAGCAGGCTGAAGTACAGTGACCTACTGCTCTTTCACATTCAAATGAATAAAGTAGCTCATGCTGTAGAGCTTTAGAAAGGGAAGAGATTATACTTTTTTAAGGCAGAAAAGGATTTATTATGATATAAATTAATCTCTGCAGGCATTACTTCAGGGCTCTATTCTAACCCTGAAAGCAGGGACACACTTTTACAGTATTGTACTACTAGACTAAATGCAAAGCTTAAGTCAGCACTTCATCTTCACCCTGGATTAATACTTCAGCTTAGTCCTAGGGTGGTAATCTAATGAGAATTCTCTGATTAGAAAAATTTGGTTTTCTTTTCACAGTGCCATCTCAGGTTTTCAGAAATCAGCTGGTGCATCCCCCCACTGATTGCAAGACTGGAAAAAGTTAAATTTATATAAATGTTTATGTCTAGTTCACAGCAGTATTTTGCAGGTCTAGTCCACAGATAGAAGCTGCTGATACTGTTTTATTTAAATTCATACAGTCTCTTGATCCCAGAGGCTTTCAGAAAAAGAAGCCAACCACCTCAGCTTCCATGAGACCTGTGATAAAATCATGAGTTTTTTGTTCTGAGATTTATGATCTCTTGGAAGTTTTCACATCCAGTTCAGACATGGATGTTTAGAGTCAATGATATCAATTTATTCTTTTTCTGAAATGATTTAAACATTGTGCAATGAATATTTTAGTCAGAAAGCTAGCTGAACATTCTACCTGCATAGTAAGCAAATCAGAATAGAAAACAGGCAGAATGGAGGCAGTTGAGCAACCTATACCTAGAAATTTTAACTTCCCTTTCAAATAAAAAGAGATACAAGTTAATTATTCAGCTGTCTTTTTAGCTTAGGAAAAGCAAATTAGCTCACCATTAAATCTGAATAACAGCTTACAAATTTGTTAAAAGAACTGCAGAGCTCATCTGTTCTCATGTTCACATTTTGCATCTCTGCACAGGTGTGTCTTTAATATGATTTATAGTTCTGCTTCTCGGTAGCAGTTCAGCTGTGGAGAAATAGATTTGAACTTGGATACTGTACAGATGATTCTGTAAATCAGAATACTATTAAAGCTCTTTTTTTGAAAATTGATTTTAATGTGAAACTGCTAGTGGTAGCAAGTACTTTCTCAGTCCTCTTCTGAAGTTTAGTTGCTCTTCTGGGTTTCGTGACTGGGGCTCATTTTTACTATACTTAGACTAAATTTCTATTGAATGGTTATTTTCTGGGATGTTTATTGTTTGGAGTCACCTGGAGATTTCTTCCTTGTAACAAGTTTTATTCTCATGAAAGGGAATAGCTATTCATTTTATTTCTTTAGAGACAGGTTTTAAAATAAGCTATATTTCATGTAGCAATATAGGGAATTGAAAAAAATGTAGCCGTTGTTTTAGGTAGAAACAATGGTCCATTTCTCTCCATCAATAGTGACACCAAATATTCAGCTGTGTAACACCCATTACGTAGCATACCACTAAAAGGTGGTGTACTTACCCAACAACTGACTAGCATCCTGAACTGGTGTTACAACCTTTTCAACTGTTTACCTACCGATTTAATTATGCCTTTAGTTTGGGTCTGCAGCTCCTTAGATGGCTACAGTATCAGTGTGTTTACCTTAGTATCAGCTTCTGTAAATTTCACTACTTCAGTACACAATGCTTACTAAATACATTTCACAATATATTTAATGTACAGGATGGCAAACAATACATAAGGATGCATTATCCATTCACACTTTCATATACATACTCTCTTCTTAAGTTATAGAAGAAAATGTATCCAAACACAAATTTTCACAGAATCACAGAATCACAGAATAGTCTAGGTTGGAAGAGACCTCCAAGATCACCGAGTCCAACCTCTGACCTAACACTAACAAGTCCTCCACTAAACCATATCCCTAAGCTCTACATCTAAACGTCTTTTAAAGACCTCCAGGGATGGTGACTCAACCACTTCCCTGGGCAGCCTATTCCAGTGACTAACAACCCGTTCAGTAAAGAAGTTCTTCCTAATATCCAGCCTAAACCTCCCCTGGCGCCCATTCCTCCCCTGGCGCCATTAACCCATTCCTCCTCATCCTGTCACCAGGCACGTGGGAGAATAGACCAACCCCCACCTCGCTACAGCCTCCTTTAAGGTACCTGTAGAGTGCAATAAGGTCACCCCTGAGCCTCTTCTTCTCCAGGCTAAACAGTCCCAGCTCCCTCAGCCACTCCTCGTAAGACTTGTTCTCCAGGCCCCTCACCAGCTTCGTAGCCCTTCTCTGGACTCACTCGAGCACCTCCATGTCCTTCTTGTAGCGAGGGGCCCAAAACTGAACGCAGTACTCGAGGTGCGGCCTCACCAGAACCGAGTACAGGGGGACTATTTTCTTCTGTCATTTCTTTCCTTCCAGTTTTGAAATCTTGTGGTTCCATGGGATTAAGACGTATTTATTCCATTGTCTAAAGCAGATGTTTCTTACAGTAACACTTCTGGCAGAAATCATAACAGTTATCATTCTAGGTGTTAAAAGGTAGTTGAGGGAAATTACATTCATTTCAGGATAATGATTTTGTGAATAGGGACTCAAATGCTTCTCCCATGCTTGATTCTGGACACTGTTCTTGAGGTTTTGACAGATATTCCTATACCAAGGACAATGCTGTTACAGAGTAAGTAGTTTTTATGATTTATTTTATTTTATTTTATTCCTTCATAATCATTAGTGAGCTGCGATAGCAAATTGATTTGCAAGTAGTAATGGTAGCTGACTGGTTTATGTAATTTTACAACAAAAAAACTAAGAGTGCTTTGCAAAGGAACACACATATGGTTGTGGATGGTACTGCTCAGTTTGCACGGTGCATCTTCTTTAGCCTTCATATCACAAAAAATTGTTTTCATAAACTCTGAATTTTTGTTCTTGACAAGAATTGATGGCCTGTTACCATCATGGTGTGCTGCATTATTTATATACTGCAATTGAGTTCCTTCTTTCAGGTTGTCCTTTGCTGTCAAGCAAAGTATTGCACTATTCAGTAAAGAGTCATTTAAGAGTTTTTGGGGATCTTATAGGATTAGAAAATACTCAATATGAAAACATAAAGTTTGTCAAATGGTTTATAACTGTTCTCTCCACAGCTACCTGCTTGTGGTAAGAAGCAATAGTCGTATGTTCAGAATCCTGTTGAAAGATAGAGTGGTGATGTGAAGGTATGTCAGGGAAGGTGGACTTACAGAATGGTTCCTCTTTGAGTGCTTTTAATGAAGGTTTAACCAGGTCTGCTAACTGGGTTCTCCATCGAAAAAACAAACAAACAAAAACAGTTGGTCTTAAAAATAAACAAACAAATAAATATATATATATATATTTTTTAAAAAAAAGCCTATTTGCCTAATCATTACTGGAGAGCAAATGTCTTACTATTTGAGCTTTGTTATATGTTTTTTTCTGAGTTTGGATGAGGAGGGAGAGCTCTTTATTAGAAATGTGGTTTTGAGTATGTATGTATCCCCACTTTCATTTTATTCTTTTTGTTTTGCTTTTTTATTCTTAACCTCAAAGATTTATTTGACTTGGGAATGCTCTGGAAAAAAAATTTTTTTCCTCGTGTCTTCAGTTTTTTTTTTTTTTTTTTTTTTTTTTTAAACCACATCCTAAAATTGTAGTAACTTCTAATCATTTAAATGTACTATTTGCTCCTCAATGAAGTCTGGTCTGAGACAATTTGGAGTGGATTTCTGCTTTAACTCTTTAACTCTTCCACGCATGCTGTCATGAAAAAACAGGAACTACACATATATATGCATGTATATTGTATATATAGCTACATCACTTCAAAGGAAGAGTCCCTTTAAAGAGTTAAATTCAGAGGGGTTATAAGTTCCGGCAATTATGTGCAGGGACCATCTGAACGTATCTTTCCTTAGTTCTGTTTCACAGGTCCTTGCACCAAATCTCAAAAGCTTGATGTGATGAGATTTTACAGTCTGAGAGATTTCCAAGGATGAAATAAAGACAGCAGTAATTCTAGCACAAATATTATGTACACAATGTTGTGCCATACCTTAATGCTTGAGTAGCCGTATAATGAAAGGTGCAGGGTTAATCAGACAGTAAAGAAAAAAAAAAAAATGTTTTTATTTGACACTTGCATTATTTATTGGACCCTTTTCAATACATTTCATTTAATGTACACTATTATTTTACAGTTTTTGTTTGTTTTGTTTTAAAGTATTATTATTATTAATATCAGAGTTCTGCTTACTCAGGTTTAATGTATAGAAACCTGCCACAGTTGCATGCAAACAGCATGTCATCTATCACAAGTCACCAGCACAGAGCACAGTTCTGTAGGAGCTGATCAATGGATATAATTCTTTGTGTTTATTTTATTCTCCCATTCACAATGACTCTGAGGTTAAATTCCCAAACTACTGTTGTGTTAAAGGTTGTGTCATGTGTAACATAGTACTTTAATGGTAACAAATCCCTTAATTAGTTATGTTAAAACAAAGTGCACCCATATAAGCTTTTCTCCTTCAGAGCAAAGCCTTATAAATCATATTCTGTACATCAAACTGAGTAGAATGTATAACAAATTAGAGTTCAATATTTCAACATGAATGGCCTCTCAAGAGGCACAAAATGTAAATTGAGGGGAATATTGTTGATTCAAAGTTGACATTTATTTTGCTCTGCACAATTTCACAGGCACTAAGTCATAAATAAGAGTGCTAACATTTTAAGTGAGTTTTAGTAATTTGAGTATGCAGGTTTTCACAATCTGTATGTCTAGTCTTACACAGAATTACTGCTCACTTGTGTCTGTGCACTTTCTCAGACTTTAAACAACAAAACACCAAAAATTTAATGAACTAAGCTTGCCACAGTCTAAACAAATAGTCATTTAAAACAGTAACATGAAACAAAGGCACGTGCCTGTTTCTAATCCTACCGTGAAATGGACTAGAAACAGTTAATTTTTATTTATTTATTTATTTATTTATTTATTTATCTCTTGGAGGTACATTGGTAGATAATGTCATTGGTGACTGACAATTGGTAACTGGACTGGTGAACAATTTTCCTAGTTCCCTGTGAGTGTGGATGTTAGATGTCTGCAAGGTTTCCAGGCTCACAGGTGACCACAAATTCTGAGGACAGATGGAGCATGTTGTTTTTGCTGTGTTGCCCATTATGGTTATGCACCCTGCTTGATATCAGATGCCCTCAACGTAAACAATAATAATATTATTTGTGTGAAATGTATTAAAACCTAACAGCATTTTGCTACAAGTTATTCAATCTGTATAGATAGGTCAGTTGTTTGCTTCGTGTTTTCTTATGAATACAATTGGAAATTGGTTCAGGCTAAGTCAGAATTTGTTCCCAAAGTATTTATGTTCATTCCTTGTGATTATATTCATTGTTTACACTCTTTTTGATAGTCCCATTTTCTTTAGAGGTGTACTCTGCTCATTTTTTTCTGTGATGTAATATAATGACAACAAATTTATACCAGTAATTGACAGTAGAATTTGGGTCAGGGTGGCTGGGGTCAAAAGAGCAGTTACTTCTTGAACACGGAAATAAATGACTGCTGTTAAAGTATAGCATCTGCTTTATTAGTTCCAAACTGTAGGTCAAGGTACTTCACTTCAAGCTTAAGAAGCCCACACAAATTTTCAGACAAATGAAAACAACGCAGACAGCAATGAACACTGGCTTTAGTAGGAGATTTCAGATTCTGGAAATCCAATGGAAAATTAGCCATGTGTTCAGTTTGTTAATCAGTATAAAACATACAAATGGAAGCAGTGGTTTGTCTTTCTACCTTTCTTTCTCTTTCTTGTTTTGCATAACTGAAATCTGAGTGAGGAAACATTTAGTAAAAGTGTCCCCTCTCATTTTAATAAGAATATCCATTATTATTATGTTATTCAATATAACAAGTGTCTCTGTTCCAGATTATATTTAATTAATTTGTTTAATTAAAGGTATGGGAATGCAGTTTTCAGAGCAGTCAGTTCATACTGATTGTTCTTTCACAATCAAATGCCTAAGCCACATGAAATCTAAAACATCCCCTGTGGACCAAATAATGCAATCAGCAGTCAAGCTGAGAAGGCTTGAGTTGTTTAGATTCTGACAGGAAAAAAAAAAAAAAAAAAAAAAAAAGGTCTAGGTATATCTCGTATATGTTATGGAAAGTTGTCATTTACTCTTTTCAAATTGCCATACTTCATCTTCAGCTGGACAATGTTCAGTATAAGACTGTTAGTAGTGCCAGATAAGTAGACACGACAAATCTCTGCTATGAAGGCCATTAAAGCTGTCAGATTGATTAAAAGAAAAGGGGAAAAAAAAAAGTTTGTTTGCCATTGATGTGCAGAATTCACAGAAGTTTTGTACATTGGTAAAATGGATTAAGTGATTGATAGACTGGAATTCTCACATGAGGCACTGATCTTCAGTCTGTGGGCCAGCAAGGCCTTAAAAACATTTTGGTCTTCCTTGGCATCACTATAGTCCAAAACATATTAAAATGTTTTTTATACTACTGACATAAATAGGTGGGCTTCGTGTAATTCTTTCTAGAGTTACATGTCAGAAGGCAGCTTTTAAATTAAAAAAAAATAAAAAAAAAAAAAAAAATAAGCATGCAAAAAGAATGTGCTACTTAGTTTGTTTAAATTGCCTTTCTGTAGATGTTGCTTTAAGTTGCATTTGCAAAAATTTTGCAAAACAAAACTACTTTACAAATTATTGGTATTTCTAAAAAAATACTGAGCGTAATGTAGAATAGCAATAGTAACATTCTAGAATAAAATACCTTACCTGTAAAATGGTGCAACTTTGTAAAGAATTAAAAATCATATGGTTGGGAAAAAAAAAAAAAAAAAAAAAGTGTTCCCTTCAAGATTATGAATTTGCATTTGTGCTCTGCCATGATTTTGATTTACTTGCAAAATTACATTCCATATAATGATATTCAAAGAATTTGAAGTTACTGTTATGTTTTAGCATAACACATTCAAATATTAGGAAATTCACATTCGGAGATTTGATGCTAAGATATGTGGAAGGTGTTCCTATGCCTTATGTCATATGATAAAATACAGAAATCAATAAATAGCACAAATCTGTTTTACAAGATGAAGTGTCAGATAAGTAAAAAAATCATCTAAATATGTATTTAAATATCTGATAAAAAATATGAAATGGAGGCTGCACAAAGGATATTCTTCAGGATTGCCTCCAATTATCCCACTGCAGACTGGACACAAAATTACCTCTTGTAGTTCTGTTTCAATGGAGGTGTAAAATACGTCATGTCTTGTTACCAGCATGACAGGAGAATAATAGTCATTAGCAAGACTCACAAATTTTGGATCAGATCTCAAACTGACAACAGGTATTTCAGATGTTTTCAGCAGAAGCAGTCCCATATTTCACCATATTTGTGCAACTGTGACAGGGTGTGGTTCTCTGAAGGTGCTAGAGGAGTAACAAGAGTTGGACGGGCACTCTGTTCTCTCTTTTATATCTCCTCATGAAGGCGGTTTTAAACAGTATTAGATAATGTACTGTATACACTGGTAATACTGGAGACGTGTTCAAGCACTGAGCATACGAAGCAGTCCTGGAGTGCATCTTTCAGAGTTTATATCTTGCTGCTGTTGATCGCCTGAATGCCAGCCTCAACAGCCAAGGAGGCTGTCTTCCCTGAAAAGCAATTCAAGGATTAGCAAAATCTGCTTGTTTATCCTTATTTAGGAAGATTGAAGCTACCCACTGTGCCTGTACTTGCCATTCCCCAAGCAGCTTTGAAGCATGGCTAGTTCATAGCATGGCTTGGTTTTGAAGCAAAGCGTAGCTGTGTTTGTAATTGATTGAGTGTCCAGAGGAGGGCCACCAAGATGGTGAAGGGCCTAGAGTGGAAAACATGAGGAGCAGCTGAGGCCACTGGGCCTGTTCAGCCTGGAGAAGAGGAGGCTGAGGGGAGACCTCATCATGGTCTACAGCTTCCTTGCAAGGGGGAGTGGAGAGGCAGGTGACCTATTTTCCATAATCACCAGTGATAGGACCTGCGGGAATGGGGTTAAGCTGAGGCAGGGGAACTGTCATGCCTGATCTGTACTGCTGAGTGGTTTAAGAGTGCATGTTATCTGTACCAGGTGAGGATGTAACCACAGTCACAGTTCTTTGCTCAGGAGCTAGGTGGTAAAATAATATCCTGAACCAAAAGCACCATTTGACTTCACGTTGCATTAAATCTGGAGAAGTAATTTTTTTTTTTCCAAATATATCTTTGATCGAATTCAAATGAGATAAAGTATTTTTTTTTTTTTTAATTGTATTTTGTTTTCAAGTGAATATCTGCCACTGTGCTGTTGGTGGAGTAGAAGTCTAACAGTGGGACAGAAGTGTACTGCTAAATAAATATAAAATAGAATTAGCCAAAAGATAATTCAGAGGACACAGAGGTTATCATACTTGCCTGTTTTTGATTGTCAGTAGTCTACCATGCTTAGAGCTTGTGTATAACTTTTGAAGTTTCATACAAGAATCTTTTCTTCCTTTAACCCACAGGAGACCTGTGTGACTCTAACCCATGCAAAAATGGTGGCATCTGTCTGTCAGGACTGAACGATGACTTCTACTCATGCGAGTGTCCTGAAGGCTTCACAGACCCCAATTGTTCTAGTGTTGTGGAGGTTGGTAAGTGCAAAATCTGAATGGAGGAATAGTTGTTTGAACGTCCCGTTAGTTGTGGCCAACCAGTCAGTGATTTTGTCCACTGCATTTTGTGTAGTGCTGTGGTTGTTGCATTACTTGTTTTTGCTGTCTCATCCTTTTTTTTTTTCTGTATCACAGATATCTATATCATAGAATCATAGAATAGCTTGGCATTATCTCTTATTTTTGTTCATATTAGGAAGATATGCTGCAGCTAGAGTGAAGACTGTGGCAGCACCTCTTGTCTGAAGGCTTTGCACACCCTCAGCGCATTTCTTTTGCTGACAGCCAAAGTATTTGAAAACAGTACAACCCTTCAAGTATTTCGTATCTGATGTCTATGTTTGTAATTTATCAGTCTGGGTTACACTAACATGCTTTGGTCAGTGACAGCGGAGTACAGCTCACACATTTTGCTTCTTCCAGCTGTCCTGTAGGACACCAGCCTCGAGCAGAAAAGCAATGCCAACAGCTGAGAGCACTTACTTCTGCAAATGCCTTGTTGAAACTGTCAAAGCTAGTCTCAGTGCCTCTCTAACACTGCATCTCTCCGAAGTCTATGCTGATTTCCTTTCTTAATAAATAAGTCAAGGTTACACAGGCACAACCTGAAGAAACTCTTCTGGGGATTAAGTATGTACCTCTCTGTCATGATACATGGCTAGCAGAACTTAGACTAGGAACCCACATTTGTTTTTTCTTTTCTTTTCTGAAAATGATGCTTCCGTTGTTCTGGGAGTGAATCCTAAGTCTCCATAATGCACTTTTAATTATGGCAGAGATTTGGTTGAATTTGGTTCCCCTGCACATAAGTTTTCTAGAAGCACAGTTCCCGTGGTAGAATGATAAACTTTGGTCAGACACCTATTGCACTTTCCTCTGACTGTAAATCATCATCAGACATAGTAGCTGGTTATTACTTAACATTTGATTTGCATGAGAAACTGTTATTTTCCATTGGTGCAGCTACCAAGAAGCAGGAACATACTGTCTTTGAATCCTGTTTTCCACGTCTTTCCCCAGCATTTTTATGCATGCCTAAAGGTCTGAATTTATCCTAGAAGTACATGCCACACTGTCCTACAATGGCTGTGACATGGGGGAAACTTTGGGGTCTATCATGCATTTGGTTGGCAGGAAATTGCATTGCACATAACAGAGAGGATGTTGATATTAACTGAATTTGAGATAAAAACATATTGTGATAATTGCCACTGTAATTTACATCTACATATTAACAGGGCTTTAAAAATGCACATGTTCTTAAGTAAGTTCTTCAAACAGTTACAACAAAATCTCAGTTTGGTAAACAGTAAAACATAAGCAAGTAGAGAGCTCTAGAATATGTGGTAATCACAATGTTTATGCAGGCACAATATTGCATTTTTTAGTTTGCAATCCAGAGGGAATATGCAGGAAACAACGCTGATTAGGTACAGGGTTTATTAAAATTCCTATTTTAGATAAAATACAGTGTTCATTCTGTTTGTATTTGTTCTTTATGATTATGCTACTTGTATGGATTCAGAGAAAACTGTTACTTTCTGAAAACTTAGAGAAAAGTTAGTTAGAGAAAGTAGAAAAGGGTTTGTTTGCTTGTTTGCTTTTTGGTATAGACTGTTTGAGGTTGATCCAGCATTATCTTTCCCTACATAAAGTAAACCACTGAAAAAATGATAAGAGATAGATATATCATAAGATAATATCCTGATTTTTCCTATGAAAATAATGACAAAGAGTGTAAGCTGTTAGTAAGTTAGACTCCCTTAATTCAAACACTGGAACATTCCAAATAAAAAAATCAGTTGCAAAATGGATTTGAGAGGAGTCCAGGAGTGTGAGACCCTGTGTGATCACTTCTACCACAAGTGTTTATTAGCAGATGTTAAGATTGGAGAAAAGCATGCTAATAAAGCTTCTTTCTCTGTCTTTTTAATGATTTAATACTTTTAGTTCCTGGTATCTCCATAAAGGTTTCTTGACAATTTCCTGTGTAGTTGAAAGCAACAAGGTGGTTTAAAACTAGGTATTTAAGATGTCTGGAAACACTGAGTAAGAAGAAAAGAGGAGGGTGGGGGGAAAAAGAGAAAGGGAGAGGTGCCTGTGTCAGTCCTGCTCCCCTCAGAAGCACTGTACAGCAAGAATGAGATGCAGTGAGGTATTCTACACAGCCCTGTTGTCAGAGACTCCTATTTTAGATATTATTCAGTCAAGGCAACAAAACATCGCTGATCTCTGAATACTAACTGCAAAATCACACGTTTGCAAGGAATATATCTCAGACGGGGATTTAACAGGAAGAGGTAACAGGTTTTACTTAATGACAGAATCACAGAATGATTGAGGTTGGGAGTGGGTAAATAAATGCAATACAGATAGGAAGGTGTAAATTCTTGTTACAGAAGAATGATAGATGCATGAAAATACTTCATGGTAGAGAAATCAAATATTTAGATGGAAGTACCTACATTGACCAACCCCTTTTCAAGAAAGCTGGGGAGTAGCATGAGTGTTTCAAGGACATAAGGGTGTACCTCCAGTTACTTTTTTTATTATCTTAAAAAGATAACATAAAATAACCCACCATGATCATAGCACATTATTTCAATATTGGTGCTTCTTTCTAAACTTTACCAATGGAAAGTCCTGACTCCTCTGCTAGACCGCTCCAATATTTTCTGATCCTGTAACTTTGAGTGAGCCTACCTAAAACAGTTGTTGTACAGTGTTAGTAATAATTTATGTATTATAAATTAACAATCATATTCTAATCCTATTCTTTCTCTAAATGTAATCCTCTCTCATTTTCTGTTTCCTTATATTAAATACTATATATATATTGTCATGCTAAAAGAATTGAGATTAGAAGATAGATCTATACTATTACTCTGTTTGTACAGCTAGGTCATTTTAATAGTCTGTATCCTAACAGATTATAAAAAGTTGATAAACTAGTGGAGAATAAGATAGAGGCAAGCAGGAAAAATTACATTGTGGTTCTTTTCAATACAGCACATCCTCCAGTGAGGCAGGAAAGGATTTAGCTAAACAGATAAGAGTAAAAGGTAATTATATCCAGCTTCCCAAATAGTAGGATGTTTTCCAAAGATAATAAGGACACTATGGCCTGAGTTACCTTTTTGACAGATTCCTGTATCTTTGGCAACATGATTTTTAGACTAATTTGAAAAAGATTCAAATGTAATTTACATTTGTATTGAAATGCCTCAGAGACAATAAGTTGACAGACTTTATAGCATTTAAATAGCTCACAAGTAACTCTCAGGAACTATGTAAATTACAGAAATACCATAAACTGCAGGTGTTACATACAATTAAGAGAAGGTTTTTCATACACATTGTTAAGGAAAACTATTAATGTGCATCCTAATCAATGTGAGTAGCCATTGAATGAAAAGAAGCTTAGTTATGGACATTGCATGAGAGGAGCAATGATAATGTGGCTATATACATTGAAATAAGACTGGCAAAAATATTCTTAAGATAAAAAAATAAAATCTAATCCCATTTTATTTGGTGTGTGCATAGAGGAAAACAGGGAGAGAAATACATGACTAAAGGTAAAATTTAAAGAAAAGGGCAGCTACGTTTATTATGCCATAAGACTTTTAGTATGTAGCATGAGTGACCATGCTCTTCACATCTGAAAATTGAGTGACTTAAAACTGCTCAGTTTTGATCTTCCAGATCTGAAATTCAATAGCTGTCCACCAGGATAAACTGGTGAATGTTTAGTTTATGTAACTGTTAAAATAAATGATATATGATGACAGGGAGTGTAAAAGATCCATGAGCGTATTACAGGAGAGCTGCAGACACTCTCCAACCCTGCATTCAAATAGGCTGTTGGGACACTTTTGGAAAGTGCACCTTTTGCACCAGATCTGATTGAATATTGCCAAGGATGGAGACTTCACAGCTTCTCTTGGCAATCTGTGCCTGTGTGGTGACATCCCCCCACCTCCGCAGTAAGTTTAAGTGGTATTTCCTGGCTTTTAGTTTCTGCTCATTGTCTCTTATTCTGTCACCATGAAGTGCTGAGAAGACTTTGGCTCTGATTTCTTTATTTCTCTGAGCCTTCTCTTCTCCAGCCTTAACAGTTCCATCTTTTTTAGGTGCCCCTCGTATGTCAGATGCTCCAATCTGTTAATAATTCTAGGTAGGTGATCACCCCCATCAACCTACTGGCAGGCTGCCTGTGCTAAGTATTGGGAAATACCTCGACCACGCACTCCCAATTTCAGCATCTGTTCTTACTTCAGTATATGTGTTGTGTCACCCAAATTGACTGCATTTATTGCTATCATGACTGCATCTACCTCAGTGATTTATCCACCGTCTGCTGCATTGATCAAAGGGGATATTATTCTTCTTCAGTAAAGTGTCATCATGCTTTGCTTCTGATGTTGATCAATTTAACATTTGGAAAGTTGAAAAGGAAAGGATTGTCTCTTTGTTTTTGTTTTCTTTTGCTTTTCTTAAAAATTGTTTCAATGGTCCCATTGACACAAAGGTGAAACCGTGGAGTTGTGAGTGGGCCTGTGTTTATTTGTATATAGGAAGAATAATTAGCTTTCATGGTAGCAGACTAGTCTCTTCTGGGAAAAGAGAGGTGGAGTGGGAAGAGGTAGAAAACAAATTCTTCTCTGCCGGGCTTTAGATATGGTACTTGTTTGGATTCTGTGCTAATTTCTTTTCTTGGGGGCAAACAGCGAAACTGCTAGTTTTCTTAAGCAACCACTTATTCCTCTGAGTTCTTAATGATAGCCAGGTTTCCTCTTCTGAGCAATGGAAGAAGTTGTTAAACAGAGCTCTATCAATATAGCACCTGATAAAAATGAATGTGATTTTGTGTGAATCTGTTTTTTGTTTCTTTGGTTTTAGTGGAGACATCCCCAAGCTATTTGCTAAACAGTTTGAAATGCGTTCTTGTATTACCTTTCCTATGATTAGAATTGTCAATATGAGTATGGACTACAAAGTTTCATCTTAGTAAGGCTGTAGCTGTTGTTGTATGTTCAGTATATTGATGGCATTTCTCACAGTATTCTTTCCCAAAGTCTGTAGTCTGTAATGCCACAACTCTGATACAGCAGTTTTAGAACTGACTGTAAGACACGTTTTTAACCAGGAACTATCACATATAAGGGCACTTGACTCATTAAGAGATGTTTTCCAAAGATACGGAATTCTGTAGAAAGACAATCAATAGGTATTAATAAAAATAATTTGACAAATTAAGCCTTAATTGTTAGCTTCTGAGTAGCATGAAGGGTGCATAGTACATGGAAATCTAAACTGAGTAGCGTAAATGCATGCAAGCAGAAGGTCTTGGTAAATGGCATTAAATGCAGAGCAGAAAACATTATACTTTGTAATTGTAATATTGTAAGTAATTGTGCAAGGTTTCTGCTGAAACAGTTGCCTTTGGTATTGATTGCTAGTAAACCTCTTGTGAAAACAGGAGCTAAAGTCAAAATTGGTGAGAATGCTAATACAGTGCATATTACATCAGCATCAGTAAATTAGGTGAAAGACTTTACCTGTGAGTGATACACAATCATGTTCATTTAGACCAGAGCTAATATTTTAAGAGAACCTCTTTATTTGGATATTGAGAATGAAATTCATTAGGATAGTGTCAGAGAATCACAGAAAGGTAATGCAGCCCAGCATGCTGTTAGCAATTTAAAAAGTTAGTTACTATACTCTTGGGTTTAATCAGGACATACCCTTTATAAAGCATCCTGAATTATATGCCCAGTCTTACAAGTCTACCACTGATCTCAAGATGACCATCCCCAATGTGTGTAGGTAAACCCTAACTTGAAAATCATACCATACTTTTTTTTTTTTTTTTTTTTTTTTTCCATTTAAAGATTTATTTTATGAAAGAACAGACTGGCAAGGAATGAGTAGTTGCTTCAGAGCATTTGACAAACAGGCAGATGAGCAGTTCAACATACTGAGGGAGATTTTATGCATTTTGGTCTAATTAAAAAGACAACCTAAAAACATCCAGATTCTTGTTGCCAGAACTACTTCTCAGGATGTGAACTTGCAAAGATAAATAAGGTTTGTGAGCCCAGGATAGTCTGCAAAACACATTCTCAGCCCCTGTTTTCAATGGGAGCAATGAAGCTCTCAGCGGTAAATTACATTTCTATTAAAAGTTCCAGCACTGATGCCAAGGAGTAGAAAAATATTGAGAAAACCATGCATGTAGGTCATGGAGAACTCTCACATACCAACAAGGATGTACCTTTACCCAGGAGCATTCAATTGGAAATTCCAAGTATATAGGGTCTGCTAAAACTGTGATGGAAAAAAAAAAAGAGTTGGCACACTGCAGATCTGACCTGCTTTGGCTGTGTGGACTGAAAGGGAGACACCAGCTCATTCCTGTGAGCCAGGTCCATTCCCACTGGGCTCCAGTATGCAGATGACCAGTTTCCCTAGTTTAAAGGGGCAAAGAAGAGACAGAAGAAGTAACTGGGAAAAAAAAAAAAAAAAAAAAAAAAAAAAAAAAAAAAAGTGGTTTTCTTAGCAGCATGATGTGTCTGGGTTCTGAAATGTTTAGAACTGGCTTCAAACAAGTAAGTACAATAAGCCAACTACATATTGCCAGACCTGCCAGTAAAACATAAAAATCTGTGAAGAGCTTACGTTAGCAGCCAAGGAAAATTGGTCTTTGGATAGGTGCTCTAATGTTGTCTGGAGAAAGAAACCTGCAAATAATTAATCTGCTTTGAATGAAAGAGGTTGGGGTGGGCAACAGATGCAGCAGATTAAAACAGCTGAATTGAGTACACATTGAGACATTGAAATCTAATTGAATAAATATTCTGTTATGCAATTGTATGAACATTTCAAATCCATTAGTACTTCTGAAGTAGTCCTGAGACTTGTTGAATTTATTGCTAGGCTGTTTAAACTAAGTTCCATGTTATGTTGACTTTGTTGTTCAGTATTGTTTATTTTTGTCTAGAGTGGAAAGACCTGTAGTTTCTAAGAGCTATGCAAGCTCTGGTTAGAAGAAACTGATGTTTTCTGCAGACGCTCATATTACACACATCAGATGCTCATCAGCTGCAGCACAGACCTGGGCCTATAATAAATTCTTTGGTTCTGTAAAATTTTTGAAAAGGCAAATATTAAAGATTGATCTCACCCACCCTTACTTTCTATTTATTTATTTATTTATTTACATGTGTTAAAACACATATAAAACATACGTTTTATTTTTTAAATAGCTAGTAGATTGTTAGGACTATAATCTGCCCTAAAAGAGTTCCCTGCATATCATTTTTGTATGTATGTCAAATGCATATACCTTTGCCAAATATTAAATCCAAGATCTGTATGTTTTTGTCAGACTATGGTAGAATGAAGAGTTGCAGAACTTTTGATATTTTTAAAATATGTTATTCATTAAGAGCTATCAAGAAGGATCAAGGATTAGTTACTCTTCTGTTTTGCTAGAAATGGGAGGTAGCTTTTTAGATTCATTTTCTCCTTCCTCTGGCTTCTTGGCTGACATACAATATGTAGTTTTTATGTTTTTGAAGAGCCCAGATGATGTAATTTCTCATAAAACATAGACTTCAGAAATAGATGTTCTTAAAGTACTGTCCCTTTTTGTGTTCCTGTTTTATATAATCTAGTGTTCTCCTGGATTTTTGTGTAGAAGGATATGACTCAACAGCTTGAAAACAACTTGCTAAAATAAAAATGCCAGAAGGAAGCTGATTCTTTAGCTGAAAAGGCAAATTGGTCTTTAATGAGATGATAATTCTGGCATTTTAGGAGATTCAGATTAGAAGATTTTAGACTTGTTAGGCTAAAATGATCAGATGCAAAACCTTCTGGTGCTCAGGTTAATGCAAGTTCTAAGTACACTGCAGTTCCAGAGTAAAAGAAACAAAAATTAAAAGATGAATATTGAAACTTGGGGACAGGTGGACTTTGCTATTGTTTCTTTCATTTCCCCTCCACATTATTTTCCGGATGTTTTTTTTCAAAACTATTTATATAAAGGACTCATGAAGCAGAGCAAAATTCATTGTGATTTGGAATCACATTTGCTTACCTTCTCCACAAGTGTCTTTAGTTATATTTAAAATAATGAAGTAGAGAAACATTCTTTGGGAATGTTGATATTATAAAGAGATGCCCTTACCCCTTAAGACAATTCTTACTCCATTTTCTTTCATTCAGTAATAAATATTATTATCCTCGAAAGCAGAATAATGTTGCCCAAATATTACTCTGCATGAATTTAATATTTCTAACTGGGAAAATTGCTGTTTGTAACTCAGAAGTTTCTTTCTACTAACTCTGTATGATCTGATGCTTCTGTATGCTCTTTGTTAAGGCATTTGCTTAAGGGTGTAAGATCTGACCTCTTCTGATCAGCACTCTGCTCCAGATGCAGATTTCTTTTAAGTGTTTAAAACAGTGTGGAGTAATGTATATGCTCTACTCTCTTGCCATCTCTTCTGCAAAGTTCCAGAATACTGTGTGAGCTTGTTAAGGTTTTAAACTGGAATGTTTACAGCTCGTAGGAGCAGTTAAGGGAACTGGGGTTATATAGCCTAGAAAAAAGAAGGCTCAGGGAAGATCTTATCATACTTTACAACTGCCTCAAAGGAGGCTGTAGTGAGGTGGGAATCTGTCTCGTCTCCCAAGCAACAAGTGATAAGACAGGAAGAAATGACCTCAAGTTGTGCCAGAGGAGGTTTAGGTTGGATATTACAAGAAATTTCTTCACTGAAAGGATCACAAGGCCTTGGAACAGACTGCCCAACATCACCATCCCTGGAGGTATTGAAAAATTGTAGGTGTGGTACCTAGTGAGTGACATGGTTTAGTGACGGACTTGGCAGTGCTAGGTTAAAGGCTGGACCAGATGATCTTGGAGGTCTTTTCCAAACTAAGTGGTTTTATGATTCTGTGATTGTAAGTTAAAGACAGAATTGTTTGTAGAAGTGGACTCAACTCTGAATGTAGAAAAATAATGCAGTATACACCAGATGACAATTTTATATAACGCTTTTCAGCAAAAAGTAGTATTTGCATTCCCATTTTTCTTCATTAAGGGGAAGTAACTAAATGTTCTAGCTCTTAGAGATTTTTGTATATTTCTAATATATGTGTAATTATAGGAACTTCCTAATAAGTTTATGGTTTAAAACTATTCCTGTTAAACAGACTACTGAGTAAATGGAGGATTTGTTGCAAGGAGTAAGCAAAACGGGAATTAGATGAGATAATCTAAAATGGGAATCAGAATTTGAAAGACTCAGGATTCATTATCAAACCCCCGTGAAAACTATCAGTCAAAATAATAGGGAGAAAAAGTGCTTTCATTTAACAGAGGGACATTTTATATGTGATAGCCAGCCATCATAAATTAATGAGATGTTGGGATAATCTGGGTTACCGATGAATGGAAAAAGTGTCTCTATAAACCAGCTCCAACTGTCTTATAGAGGTCATCTGAGAGTCTTCTTACCTTCTGTGAGGGTAAGGACTGTTTTTCTTCTGGACTTTCTGTTGTTAGGCCAGGCTGGCCTGAACTGCATCAGGCCAGTTCAGGGCAGCTGTGGATAACCAGGCCGAAGGACTCCCCCTACCCCCACTGGTTCTTCTCCTCTTCTTTCATTTACCTAGTAAATGATCTGGGATGGGCTGCTCATGCTTGATAAAAGGCACTGCACAGACCTGCAACTGCTGGACCTCAGCACAAGTGTGGGGAGAGGTACAGACACTCCGGTGTGGCATGGGGTATTGCCTATGGGGTGGTTTTTCACACTTCAGCTATTTTGTGCGGAGAGAAGTCATGCATCTTTTACCTCTTCTTTCTAATTTGGTCCCAGAGTGGATAACAAGATCTTAAATGAAATGCTGACTGCATGAAGCATATAAATAATTTCATTTAGAGGTACTGGGACATTTTTTGTGTGTTGTATCAGAGGTGTACAGCTTTCTTAACTTGATGATGCTGTAAAATAATAATAATAATTCAGTCAAGTTTATGTCATAATATTAACGACCAAAATGATTAGGGCATGAGATTCCATTCTAAATTATGGCTTCAGTATAATATTTCAATCGTATTACTTGAGCTAAGCAGCTGGGTGAAAACTGACATTGCACCATAAGTCAGGAGAATCAGTATATTACTTCCTATGTCTAAAAAATTAAAATAATAAAAATCAAAAATAAAAAGGATCAAAATTTGCATTTTCAGTTGGTGACTTTCTGGCTGTATCTATAATACTAGAATACTAGCTGGAGGTACAAACGCTCCAGTCATCCGTACCATCTTCATTTTGAATCACACACTGGGCTGATTCTACTGTAAGCCAGCCAACCCTGAAGTCTGGAAAAGCACGTGCAAGGGTTTGATCTGGACATTTTTGTTTGTTTGTTTGTTTGCTTATGAGATTAGAAAGGATGCCTGTGTGATTTGGTAAAGCCCCACTTCAGCTTTGTTTGTATTTATAATGGTATTCAGCTTATGTGTCTCTTCATGCATAATTAGTACAAATATGCATAGTTCTGCATTTCTGATCTATGCTTTTGACAAATATCTAATTAAAATATGCATGAATGCATGCAAGGTTTTTTTTTGTTGTTGTTGTTTTTTTTTTCTCAAATGGATGAGTACAAGACATGCATATGTAATCTCCTTTATCTGTCCATATGCACAAAACTTTAATGTCCTAAACTTATTCCCTCCCCCCTCTCCTAACAGACTAATAGCAGTGGTCAAAATAGACTGGATTATTTTAGGTTTGCAAAAAAACATTTCTGCTGATAAACATGAGCATTTTCTACAGGGAGAAAGGAATACAAATACTCAGATTTCAAGTCCTTTTGGAGATGCTTCAAATATTCCATTTCATTTCCTACATACCTCTTTACTGCCCTCCCTCTTTCTACATCAGTGCATCCACACAAATGTATAGTATTACAACATGATGCTAACTCACTTCTGGGTAATGCATTCGCTGTTCTTTAACCTACGTAACAGAACACAGAAAGTGGAGGTTTCAGATATTTATGTGCTATCCCTCATAACATCCTCCATGGTGTTGGAAGGAGAGTGTACATGCCTGGGTTCAGAATTTCTATTTCAGAGGGAAAGTCTAAGATACACTTAAATGCCAGAGTCCCTTTTCTAAATCCCATCCAGTATGGTATATAGTTCCTCATTGCTTTTAACAGCAATTACTATTTAGCTTGTGTTGACTATGTTCACTCAATTGGTCTCTTCAGCTCTAAGCATAGAATACAAAGAATAGCTGCTGCTGTGGTAACCATTTTATTCTAGACATAGCAGTTTTCATGGAGTCTGGTTTCTTTTATGGTATAAACAGAAACACACGTAACATTTCTTTTGTCCATGCAGGTATCTGTGTATCTAAATGGAGTGATGCCTATGCTGTGCTTCACTTGTTATATTTAAAACTAGAATAAGATAACTTGGCAGCACAAGGCAAACAAAAGAACTATCCAGAACTGAATTAATTCTGCTTAAAATGGAGAATCTATGGAAAATCATTAAGTTGGGTATTGCTCTAGTATCTTCAAAATTTGCTGTTTTCATTGCTGTATCACAGCATTCTCCTCAGGAAACTGGCTGCTCATGGCTTGGACTGGCGTACACTTCAGTGGGTTAAGAGCTGGCTGGATGGCCGGGCCCAGAGAGTTGTGGTGAATGGAGGCAAATCCAGTTGGAGGCCGGTCACTAGTGGAGTCCCCCAGGGCTTGGTACTGGGGCCAGTCCTCTTTAACATCTTCATCGATGATCTGGATGAGGGGATCGAGTGCGCCCTCAGCAAGTTTGCAGATGACACCAAGTTAGGTGCGTGTGTCGATCTGCTCGAGGGTAGGAAGGCTCTGCAGGAGGATCTGGATAGGCTGGACCGATGGGCCGAGGCCAATGGTATGAAGTTCAACAAGGCCAAGTGCCGGGTCCTGCCCCTGGGGCACAACAACCCCAAGCAGCGCTACAGGCTGGGAGATGTGTGGTTATAAAGCTGCCTGTCAGAGAAGGACCTGGGAGTAGTGGTTGATAGTCGGCTGAATATGAGCCAGCAGTGTGCTCAGGCGGCCAAGGCCAGCAGCATCCTGGCTTGCATTAGAAACAGCATGGCCAGCAGGTCCAGGGAAGTGATTGTCCCCCTGTACTCGGCTCTGGTGAGGCCGCACCTCGAGTACTGTGTTCAGTTTTGGGCCCCTCGCTACAAGAAGGACATGGAGGTGCTAGAGTGAGTCCAGAGAAGGGCTACAAAGCTGGTGAAGGGTCTGGAGAACAAGGCTTATGAGGAGCGGCTGAGGGAGCTGGGACTGTTTAGCCTGGAGAAGAGGAGGCTCAGGGGTGACCTTATTGCACTCTATAGGTACCTGAAGGGAGGCTGTAGCGAGGTGGGGGTTGGTCTATTCTCCCATGTGCCTGGTGACAGGACGAGGGGGAATGGGTTAAAGTTGCGCCAGGGGAGGTTTAGGTTGGATATTACGAAAAACTTCTTTACTGAACGGGTTGTTAGTTACTGGAATAGGCAGCCCAGGGAAGTGGTTGAGTCACCATCCCTGGAGGTCTTTAAAAGACGTTTAGATGTAGAGCTTAGGGATATGGTTTAGTGGAGGACTTGTTAGTGTTAGGTCAGAGGTTGGACTCGGTGATCTTGGAGGTCTCTTCCAACCTAGATTATTCTGTGATTCTGTGATTCTGAGAAGAGACCCAGACCTTAGCAGAGGCTGCAATGGTGCCAATTCAGTTAGCTGGTAGAGATCTGCCAAAATGTTTGTATCTAGTTAGAAGCTAGTTCATGGATAGTATATTTTTTCAAGAACAAAGGATTTTTTTTTTTCTTTTCAAATGCAGTATGAGTCATTTCTAGAATATATTTATCCTTACTTAGTACAAACAATGAGAAACATTGAGAGTTGTTAGAGACTCTCAGTGAGGAAGGAAGGTATGAATGAGGAAGGTATGAATAGAGGAAGAGGTATGAATGGTTTGTTGTGAAAGAGGAACAGAAGCTGTATAATGAGATGCATGTAAGAGATGAAAAAAATAAATAGAATGCAAAGTTTTTGCAGATGCTGTCAATATTCAATTCTGTCTTTTTTTTTTTAAAAAAAAAAAAAGGCTTCTGTGTTTTGTAATACTAACTTCAGAAACATTTGCTGACAACCAAATAAACAAACAAAAATACAACACACACACACAAAAATGATAGTAGTCCCCAAAATGGTCAGATGTGTTGTAGCAAAGACCATCAATGGTGAAAACCATGGCCATGGTACGCTCTCATTCTCCTTTCTTTCTTTGTGCTGAAGAGTTGTATTAGAGGTTCCATCCAACCATATGAAGAAGGTATTGCTGGGTGAATCAAGCAAAGAAAGCTCTTACTGTACAGTGGGAGAAAATGGAGGGCGTGGAGGATGGAACTAACCAAAACTGCCAGTTCTCAGACATTAGGATACTTCAAAATGTCTTTCATGTGTGTGTTTCTTAAGTGCAAACCTCCAATTTTACCAGGAAGAAGGGGTATGCACATGTTAAGCTGTGTTATCTCAGAAGTTTATTTTGCAGAAGCACTCCTGCTCTTTGCTGTTACTCATAATCGATTAAAGCTGTGGGCAAACAAGACTATGCCAACAACTTATCTGGCCTTGTGGCTTCTGTCAGTGTAGCACAGTGTCCTGTTGCCTGAGAAATGACAGAAGGGGAACACTGCCTTTGAGGTTGCACTCAGGAGGCCAAAGATGGTATCTGCAAGGTTGTTCTGTTGGAACATCTGAACTTTGTGTTCTTTGTTCTTCATGGGAGCAGTGGTGAGCAGTCACGTGCTTTGGCAGTATGTCAGATGAACAAAGACAAGAGATGTAGGGATTCCAGAAACTGGAGTGTCAGGAGATGCAGTAAGTGGTAACTGCCAAGAAAGGACATAACTGAGGCAAAGGTAATACGTGATTAGAAGTATACCTGAACAGGAGAACTGCCATCTTTTCTGTCCGTTCTTTTCCAACATTCTAGTAACATATGCTTTCATTAAAAAATACATATTTCTTAGATTATTCCAAAATTATAGTGACTAGAAGTTTAGCAGAAGTGCAAAGCTCAGTTGCAAGATATTTGTACACAGTGAGAAGTTGCACTTAATTAAGCAGAAAATCAAATCTTCTGTGAGAACCTATAGTGAGTAGAGAAATAAGTATTTTGGAGCTCCTCAGTGGGAGATACTTCTTTAAGCTTTAATATTATTTAAAAAGTTGTTTTGCTAATTAATAAAAGCATCGTAAGAGACAAAAAAAAAAAAAAAAAAAAAAAAAAAAAACCATTCTCAGATATGCAAAAAATCATTTTTTCTAGTTCTGTATATAAAAACCCTGTTCTCACAGTAGATGACTCCTTCCACCAGAAGCTTTCTGCTGTAGGACAACATGAACGAATAACATTCCTACCATGATAAAAAGTTATAACTGTTAATAAGGATTCTTATAGAGTCATGACCATAGCTGTACAGATATGTCTGAGAAAAGCTCTTTAAATGTTATTGCAGCCCTTGGCTGACAAAAGATCTGCATATGCACAGGCAGTGCTATGATAAAGGCTTACAATAGAGTTAGTATTGTGGATCAGACCTTAAAACCCTGAGAAACAGAAGAAAAATATATTTTTAATAGCTAAAAGTCAGTGTAACAGGTTACTGTTACCCAGAAATAAGCAGTGCTATAGCCAGTTCAGAATATAGCAAAGTGCATTTGAATATGGCATTGAACAAAAGCATTCTTGAAGATACCTTCTTGATTTTCTCCATGTCAGGTAAGGGTTAGTATGAGTGTGAAATAATAAGAACATGGAGACCTGCCAACATATTTAAGTACAAATAGATGCTTGTTGAACGAGAGAGGGGGGTATGTCTTGATTAAAAATTCTTATTACTTTCCACTTTTAAATCATCAGTTATATCATTCATTTTGAAAAGTCTTAATGAGGACAGAATTTGGTCCTGTAAGATTAGCTTTTGCAGATACGAAAACTGCATTGTCAGTGACATTTGATTTACTCAAAAATATGACTGAATGGGCTATAATTTATAAGGGGAACTATAATGGCCATAAAAAGAAAATATTTAATTTCAGCCTCTGCTATTTTTGGCATGAAATAAGAAACATCTGCAGGAGTCATTAGCTCATAGCTGAACAATACATTAGCCTAAGTCAGCAACAAACGTAAGCGATAGATTAACTTTGTCCTCACTAGTGGTGTCATTGAGATCAGTCTCAGTTATATTGAAACAACAGACCCTGACCAATGTAGCATAAACAAAGTAATTAAACATATCAATCAGATTCCAAATTACAGATACTTCCAAAACACCAGTACATTCATCACTTGCCCTCTTAGGGTGGAAGAGGTACCTGAGCTCTTTAAAAGGATCAGTAATCCGACATTAAATAATTATGTTTCAAGTACTGCAATGGAATATATGAGTACCTGAACACCATGAAATGAGAAGTTTCTTAAAATAAGGAATGTGAATATTAAACTGGCAGGCTATGAATCTTGATCCACTTTGGAATTGGGATGTGTTAAGCATTTATTTTATACATCTTTAATTTAAATACAGAAAGAAATAAAATGTATGATCATCTTCTGGCCGTGCTGAAGTCAAACCAATAGCAATAGTTATAGAGAAAGATCCAATCTTTGGATGGGAAAAGAAATACTAAAATTAAAATAATCTGGTTAATCACGATTGTATCAAATGGCATATTTTTTAATATAATTTAATTTGCCACTAAATTTAATTTCATACTCTATCTGTAACAAACTGTATTGTACCCATTTGTCTCATGAGCACTGTTAATTCAAAAATGATCCATAGTAGCTTCACTGTTCTTCTTGACTTGGCAGCCCTAAATCACAGCCCTGTTTGCTGCCTACCGTTTGCCTTTCGTTTCAAATATCGACATCAGTTCTATGGAGCTGATTGTCCTGTGAGGCATGTGAAGTTACTCAGTGACTTTGGCCTGCACAAGAATAAAGACACATTTTCCGTGATGAAGTCACTTAATTTGTTGGAGCAGGTCTCCATGGAACCTCAAAAGTCTACTGGTTATATGAGTGAAGAGCTGGGACCTGGGGGGATGACTTAACTGATCTAATTTATCTGTACCTTTATACACTGTTGACTCCTGTATGTGAATAAGAAGGGGCCAATTTAGCTTTATAGACACAGATTTTTTTTTTTTAATGTCGTTACCCAGCATGTGGTATGTGAAACAGTGGCAACAGTCTGGTGAGAATAGGAGCAGCAATGAGAATGTGATTAATAGAAAACCAGAGTGCAGCACAGTGAAGCATAATAGCATTGGCCTACCTGGTGAGAACAAAGTGATGAAAAGAGGGTGATTAAAAGGAATGAAAACAGCCTAGCAAAACAGCACAAGAGAATGGGTGGGAACAGATTCCACAGTTCAAGTAAAGCCAGGAAAATTAAGTCTTACTGATTAGTAAGTGTCATTTGTTATCTATAGTAGTATGTAATCCTTAGGACTGCATAGTTCCAATCTTTTCAGCAATGGATTTGTTTTCTATATCTGATTATGCATAGTGATCAGATGTTTCACTATGTTGTGTTTCCATCACCTGAATAACAGAAATCCCTAACACTTATTTCTGATTATTTCTAGTGTTTCTAGTTCTTGTAACATTTCTGAGGTGTTCATTTTCTCTTTCTTTGATATTTTCATGTTTTTGCTGAAATGTAGATACAAAAACTGGGCAATTTAATCCAAATCAGTTTTAGCAATGCTTTAAGAAGAAACAAATTAACTTTTGGTATTCCTCTACATCCAGGGATCTCATTTACTGTAATATTTTCTCCTAATATTAAAAAGGAATGGGTGATATGACAGAAAAGGAACTGTTTGAAGTGTTGCAAAATAATTCTTAGATCTTTAAGTAAACAGAGATTGCTGATGAGAAAGCCCCCAGTGGAGCAGGTGGATGTGGCCTGGAGGAGGCTGCGGCCCATGGAGAGCCCCCACAAGAGCAGGCCCCCAGGCCAGAGCTGCAGCCCGTGGAGAGGAGCCCATGCAGGAACAGGGGGTCTGGGGGGAGCTGTCGCCCACAGGGGACCCATGCTGAGTCTGTTTTGCCTGTGATGATAATTGTTGAGTGATCCTTATCTCAACCCTTGAGCCCTTCACACTGTATTTTCTCCCCCTTTCCCTTTGAGGAGTAGGAGTGAGAGAGTGGTTATGGTGGATCTCAGCTACCTCCATCTGAGTAAAACCACCACAGTCATACAACATAACCATTGCAGGCAATTGGATATTGCAAACTCAACATAGGACTGTGCAGAGCACAATATCAACAGCGATCTCAGTGGGAGAGGAGAGTGCAGGTCTGTGCATTTGAACCAAGTATAAGGCTGTGTGATTTAGTATGTTGAACACCCAGAGAAAACTTGAATACAGAAATAAAGTTTCCTATTAATCTTTCAGTAGCAATGTTGAAGAAGGAAAGATAAGCAGTACGAAGCCTCGTAATATTTTGAAATCACAGAATCATTTAAGTTGGGAAAGGCCCTTGAGATCATCAAGTTTAGCCATCAACATGACACTACCAAATCCACCTCTAAACCATGCTCCTAAGTGCCACAAATCTCTTTAATACCTCCAGTAATGGTGACTTCCCTCAGCAGTCTGTTCCAATTTCTTACCACACTTTCCATGAAGAAATTCTTCCTGATATCCAGTCTAAACATCTCCTGGTGCAACTTGAGACAGTTTTCTCATGTCCTATCATTTGTCACCTTGTCAGAAAAGAGACTGACACCCTCCTCACTTCACCTCGTTTCAGGTAGCTGTGCAGTTATGCAGTCTCCTCTCAGCCTTCTCCTCTCCATACCAAACAATCCCACTTCCCTCAGCTGCTCCTCATATGTCTTGTGTTCTAGTACTTTCACCAGTTTCATTGCTCTTGTCTGAAAACATTCCAGCAACCCGGTATCTTTCTTGTAGTGAAGGGTCCAAAACTGAACACAATATTCAAGCTGTGGGCTCACCAGTGCCTGGTGTACATGGAGGCAATCAGCCCCCTAGTCTTGCTGGCCATGGTCTTTTTTAGATACAGGCCAGGATGCCATAGGCCTTCTTGGCCACCTGGGCACACTGCTCACTCACGTTCAGCCAGCTGTTGACCAGCATCCCCAGCAATATTTTTGATGGGCAGTTCTTCAGCCACTCATCCACAAGCCCATACAGCAGCACAGGGTTATTATGACCCATGTGCACTACCCAGTGTTTAGCCTTGTTGAATGTCATGAGATTGGACATGGCCCATTGATCCAGCCTATACAGATCCTTCTGCAGAGCCTTCCTACCCTCAATGAGATCAACAGCCCCCTCCAGCTTGGTGTTGTCTGCAAACTTACTCCTCAACAAGATCACTGATAAAGATGTGAAACAAGTATTGAGCCCTGGGAAACACCACTTGTGACTGGCCACCAACCAGTGTGAAAATCAGATAAAAAATATTATTTATTGCTTACTATTTATTTGTTACTTATTATCTATTATTGTTATTTATTTTTATTTATTCTTACTATTGCAAAACAGCAGCAGATAACAAGGTCATACTCAGAAGGGCCAATGCAGGCAGCAGGGAACCTATAACATGAAAGGCTTATGAGTAACTCATTCAACTTCCTGTTTGAGTAGGAGAGCTGGAAGACCTTTGGTATGTGAGCTGTCTAGAGATTTAGTATCACTCATAATCATAGGGTGGAAATAAATCCCCAAACTACTGTAGTAATGTAAACAATTTGTGAGAACAATTCATACACAGTGTAGAGAAAGTACAGGAAGTTCAGGAAGTTAAAAACATTACTGAGTAAAAAATAGTTATTTGCAAGAATTTCAGAGTTTTTTTGAAAAGTAATTTGTACTTTTAATCTAAAACCAAACAAAACATCCCTCATGTCACTATGCACTGCAGTACAAAAAAAAAAAAAAAAAAAAAAAAAAAAAAAAAACAGAAAACAGAAAACAGACAAGTACCTTTTAAAGCTCCAAGATGACAAAGAAACAAAGACAAAAGGACTTGGAGAAGATTAAGAGACGAGACATGGACAGAAAATTTTTGGTGTGCTTGATTTCTGTTTGTTGATTCCATTTTTACGGATAATATGGATTTGCCATTAATTTCTTACTGCCTTAATGATATTAGGAAACAAACAGCTGCCATTCTTTAGTTTGTACCAAGTTTCCTCAATCCAGCAAGGTGACTGTATGGTGCCAACTGGTCACTTTTTAAGTTGCCTGATAAATCATGTTTAAGACTATCTGAAAGAAAAGAAAGCTCTTTAAATTGGGCTGTCCTCTCCCCTGGGGATCACAGAAGTCTCTGTCAGTGTTGAAAAAAAAAAAAAAGAAAGAAAGAAAATTAAACACTTCTCCTGTGACCTGTGGTTCTCCTGTGGTTGGCCTCTTTGATGGACAGTAGCCTACTGCAGATCTGCAACTACTGACATTTCCCAAACTTTTGAGGTCATGAATGGCATGAGGACTGAAGTGTTTTGGAAGAAACATGTTTTGGAAACCAGCCAGAAGCTCATTCATTGAGGCATGCTTTTGTCATGGTAAAATGGCAGCAAAATTTACAAGATCACTTTCTGTTAGGAAACCTTGACCTACTTATAGAGGAACTATCCTGGTGTCATTAGATAGTGCACTGCTTAGACTAAACTCCAGTGATTTTGGTGGAGTTTATATCTGCGTTATGTAGGTCTGAATTGGCCCTTAGTAATGTGAAAGGCTATTTAAAATTTTCAGAAACTGCAAGACAGTAAAGAGAATGAGAAGTAAGTACGAAGAAGTAAGAGAAGCACAGTCAGTGGAAGGTAATATAAATGTATATTTGATTGATTTATTCCAGGTCACCAGGAGACAAAAAATTCAGTCAGTGAGTCTTACATTTATAAAGTGGATCTCATGTAAAGACCTTTGTGTGGTGCAAAGAATCAATAAGATGATACATAAGTAAAGGAAATTCAGTCAAACATTGTTTGATTCACTTTAATCATTGACTACAGATAGCAATCAGACACTTTTGTTCTGTCAGCCTATAGTAGGAGGGCATGTATGTGTACATATGTATGTGTATACATATGTGTATGTGTGTGCCTCTTTTTTTTACATACATATGTAGTGAGTTATTTTATCCTCTTATTGCAGAGTCATGGCTAAAATTTGCTAGGTTAAAACATAGAATATTTATGAAGAAGAAGAATTTGCTCACCTGATGAATATTTCATGACTCCATTTTTTTATTTCTATTTCTTGAAGATGTCTTATATTTAGTCATAATAATCTTTGATGTAGAAAGTTCTTGCAGAATGCTGTAGATAGTAATTAACACCGACTTTAAAATACATGGTTTAATTTAAAGTTTAATATTCTAATGAAATCCCTTAAGGGAATTGCTTGCTGTTCAGTGAAGTCATCATAAAAAGGTTTTGCAGGAAAAAAAAACAAAACAAAACAAAACAAAACAAAAAAAAAAAAAACAACAAAAAAAACTCGTTTTGACAAAATATTTTGGGATTACTTTTTGTCTGTTACTTAAGTCAGTGGAGTTATTTGAAATTTACCTTGTTATTAGATACTGGTATTATATACTCTTTCATATTTATGTTCATAATGTTGTAATAAAGTTAAGAAATTGAAAATGTAGTAAAACTGCATCTGTTATCATTGTAGGTATTTAACTCGTCCATCTTTAAACCTGAAGTTTTTTACATGCACATTAGCTGGAAAATGCCATGGGGGTTCTGCAAATTATTCACGATTGTGAACTAAATTCAGAAGGAACTTCTGACTAAAAAAAAGTAAAAAGTATATATATGACCTAAAAACTAACAGAAACAAAGTTAAACCTAAAAACTTGGAAAAATATTCATGAAAATATATTTATGAATTTCATTTTTATTTTTGTAAGTCAATGTGGATTGGTGTCTAACTTTCTAAAAAAAAATCCACGTGTTTTAAAACAACGTTTTTTTCCTTTGGCTCAGATTTAAATGCGGAATTTCACTAAAGAGGGGTTCACTAAAGAGTAGGTTTAGCCAAACATAAACATTTTTTTCACCTCTGCTTAACATATACTATTTTTTCCTATTAAATAATGGGAAAAATACAGCAAAAGACTGTTCTTTAGGTTCTGTCCTGAAGAAAGCAATTAACGGTAGGAAAGACAAATGAGTAAATTCTTTTTCAATTGTGCAATTCCAAGTAATAAAAATCAATTGTATTGTAAAAATCAAGTCAAGGTTTCTCAGAGTTAAATAGATGAATATCTGCCTGTCATTTTCTCAGACCACCAGAAACACGGCATTTAAATTGTATTTAAATTTAAATGTATTTATCTTGAACGTTAGACATGAGGACTATGTAAGCAGTAGGGATTTTTCCATCACTGTCTTTGTAGTTAGTCCTTTAAATGTAATGTATTCCAGTGATGATAGTATGGCAGTCAGCATGTCCTAAAATACATGTTAGATAGAAACATGAAGCGATATGAATAGATTGACATGCAACAAATACTTAAAGTAAAAAAGAAGAGTAACTATGGAAATACAGTTTCTTCCTCTACCACTGCACAGCTCTTCTCTTAACTATTCTTTAAACACATTGTGCTTAAACACAAAATCACAGAATGTTTAAGGTTGGAATGGTCCTCTGGAGGTCATCTGGTCCAACCTCATGCTCAAGCAGGGACAGCTAGAACTGGCTGCCCAGATCCACATTTAGGCAGCTTTTGAACATCTGCAAGGATGGAGACTCTACAACCTCTCTTGTCTGGTAAGAAAAATATTAAAATTTTCCATATTTTCCCATGTCTGGAACCCAGAAGGCTAGTGCTTTAAGAGCCCAAGTAAAAGATAAGAGATAAGAGTGGATAAGAGACAAAACTACCAGTCTTGTACTCAGCTGTTCAAAACACCATGTAGCTTCGTCTGTGAACCCTGCTTTTTTGTATGCCCAGAAGCAAAGATTAAAGTATTGATTTATATTATTCTGACCTTAACTGACCAAGAGAAACACATTTTGCAACATTTCAAGTGCTGAGGAGAACATACCGTATGAACAGTTCAGTGATGGGCTGCAATGGCAGTCATTTTCAGGTGCTGACACAGTGATGTGCAACAGAGATGACTGTGGAGGTATAATCATTTGGAAGTAGGGAGGCAACATGAGAGAAGTTTTGCCATCAGTTTACAGCATGGAAGAGGGGAAAACCAAAAAGAATAAAGGACAGATTTTTAACATGGTTCATGAGAGCACAACAGCTCTAATTTCTCACAATGGGAGGAGGTGCTGGTTGGGATCGGTTTTGAGATGCAGCCACTGGTGAGTGTACATGGTGTCCTCTGAAAAGACAGAGCTCTGCTTCTGAAGGATGGTGCATGGAAAACGAATAAACCCGCACTGAGGAACATAAGCAAAGTAGGGGAGGGGAAGGTTTCAGAAAATCTCTATGCATGGAGTGACAAAAAATCTTGCAAAAACACAGCTCAAATTCAATAGGGCTGGCTCCTACACTAGTGAAAATTGGAAGGCATGGAGGAGTGCTGGAGTGCTGACAGCTGCTGTGAAAATGCTTCCTACAGGGTTGAAATCAGAGAAGCTGATAAACTTTTGACTTCTAGTGACTTTACTCATTGAGATAAAAGAAAAATCAATGTAAATTATCTTCATTTATTCATGAGAAATAGCCTTGATAGTAAAGTTTTATTTTTATTTTTTCTCTGAAACATTAAGAATAGTAAGTATACAGATAAGTTGAGAGAAATGTGACATTTCTGGGAGGAGTAAAGAAACCTTAACCCAGCATGATTTTTATATCTCATATCACCATGTTCTCTCTTGGCCTGTATAACAGTATGTAGCAAAGCTATGTTGGGGTCAGGAGGAGAGAAAAACATCTGTTTTTACGTGTTTTAACATTTTTCCTCTTCCTGAATTTCTGATGATGAAATTCACTTGTCAGCGAAGAGCTTGCTATATTTATTTATTTATTTTGTCACCTGTATTTAGGGCAGAACAAAGTGCTAAGTTTGAAGATGTCCAGGTTCAGTATGGCCTCAGATGGTATCTTTAGATAAATTGATATTTTTGTGGGCCAATGTCTATTTTTAACAGACGTAATCATTATTAGTTCTTTGAGATCTAGAAGAGACAGTGTTTTTAAAAGCCGGACATTTTTAACACTGTTTTACCACAGCCCACATCATATTGGGTGCACCCTCAGCACGTTTGCCGATGACACCAAGCTGAGTGGTGAGGTCGATACGTTAGATGGAAGGGATGGATGCCATTCACAGGGACCCAGACAGGCTTGAGTGGTGGGCTCATGTGAACAACGTGTGGTTCAACAAGACCATGTGCAAGGTCCTGCACAAATACAGGATGGGCAGAAAATGGATTGAGAGCAGCCCTGAGGAGAAGGACCTGGGCGTGGTGGTTGATGAGAAGCTTGACATGATCTGGCAATGTGTGTGTTTGCAGCCCAGAAAGACAACCATACCCTGGGCTGCACCAAAAGCAGCGTGGGCAGTAGGGCGAGGGAGGGGATTGTCCCCCTCTGCTCTGCTCTTATGAGACCCCACCTGGAGCCCTTCACTCAGCTCTAGGGCCCCTAGCAAAGGAAGGACATGTTAGAGCAAGTCCAGAGGAGGGCCACAAGGATGATCAAGGGGCTGGAGCACCTCTCCTATGAAAACAGGCTGAGGAAGTTGGGGTTGTTCAGCCTTGAGAAGAGAAGGCCCCGGTGAGACCTCACAGCGGCCTGTCAGTGCGGCCAGAAAGCTGGGGAGGGACTCTGTCAGGGGGTGAAATGATAGGACAAGGGGAAATGGCTTTAAACCAAATGAGGGGAGATTTAGATTAGACGTTAGGATGAAATTCTTTACTGAGAGGGTGGTGAGGCACTGGAACAGGTTGCTCAGAGAAGTTGTGGATGCCCCATCCTTGCAGGTGCCCAATGCCAGGCTGGATGGAGCTTTAGGCAGCCTGGGCTGGTGGGAGGTGTCCATGCCCATGGCAGGGGGCTGGAATTAGATAGTCTTTAAGGTCCTTTCCAACCCAAAGTATTCTATAATCCCGTTATATATATTTTACAGCATATATATTCATGTTAAACATCAGCGGATTCATATGCGTTTAGTCATTCATCCTAGTTGTAATGAAGTTAATTTTAAAGCCTACATTGACTTCAAAGGTCATAGGACCTTCTTTTGTTCCGGTACAATCAGAAAAGTTGAAAGTGAAAGCTGGTATGTCAATTATTCCTTAAGCACTGTGTTTCAGTCTTTGAAATTTATTTGAGCAGTCAAAATATTGTTTTATTTATTTAAAAATACTTGCTGTGCCTTTCTTGCAGGTCTTCACTTCTTTTATGCCTGTATCCATGCCATGTAGCTTTATAACGGGGTATTTTCTGAATTTCCTCATTCCTGAATTTACTAAAAAAACTACTGGAAACACATACATACCACATAAAAGCAGTATGTCTCCCTGCATGGGACTCCTGTTAACTCCACGTCCTCTTTTCAGCTTCCATCTGCTCCTTTGAATTTTCCTCTTGGCATGTTATACAATTTGCAGCTCTCATTTTCTGTGATGAATGTTGTGTTGCATGGAAATTATCTCTGTAAAGCAGTCTGCTGACCCTCAGTCATGCTGCAAAGCCTACTATTGACTTGGATTAAAAAATAAAATAAAAGTAATTCTTCTATGGGGCCTATAAACCAAACAAAGCAACTGTATGTATCTAGTCTTGTAGTATTTTCTATTAAACAGTCACTAATGAATATTTTTCATTTTGTCCATATGCATTCTAAAGACTTTTCATGTAATGATAAAGCTCATATCATACAAAAATGAAATTGCTTCATTGTTTTATATAGCTTCTATCTCCAGAAAGGATGGGAATACGAAGTTGGTAACTGATATATTAGAAAATTTGCCAAAAATTTGCCAAGTTAGGGGGAAAGCACGGAAAATTGCGGCATGTGTATTTGTTTTGAAATTTTAGGGATTGAAAGTTGTCAGTTTTTCCTGTGTGAAATTCCTAATATTAATTTCAGTGAGGCAAGCTGTTCAATCTGGAAGTAATTTGTTGGCAGAAGACACAGTCTTGTTGAGGTTAATCTATGGTAAGGAATGATGGTCTCACAGAAAGTTCATGTATTTAAGTTGGTATCTGATCATGTTACCATCATCATGTAGAGTTTAGTTGTCTTAATTCTCTTAACTCTACGATTTTCTGATTTTTTTTTTTTTAATCTTTCTCATTCTATCGAATTCCCTTTTGAGGTTTGAATAGCTAAAATTTATTGTTGTGTTTAAGCACTGATATTACTAATATCATCTCCATTCTTGGTGGAACTTTTCTCTGTTCAGCCATCACATATCTCCATTCCATCCCATTTTGTTTCAGGTTGAAATCTTGTACCCTAGAGAAAGCTTTGCTCTCCTTTGGACAAAGAGTGGCAGCAGTTGTCAAGCTCTGATTAAGCTGTTCTCAAAAGCAGACCAAACTGCTCTCTCAATCATCATTTGTCATCTGCTCGGATTGAGATGCAACACATTTTGCAGCCTGTAATACAAAGGAACTGTAAATCTAGCATGGGACTTGGGCACATTTATCTTAGCCTGAATCAAGTCCTTCATCACACATTTGCAGTGAGATAGTTAAACTGGCCTCCTATGCAAGTCCAAAACCAGACTCAAACACATTGTGAGCATCAGTGTTGGCTTTTATTACATTTTTGTTGTTGTTTTTCCCCAAGAAGGGGAATACCCATAAAATAAGATCATTATCATCATCCTTATTGTTAGTTTGTAGTGTGATATATTATACTCTTTAACAAATTCTCTATTCATGTAAGAATAACACGTCAAAATTCCCTTCAGACACACAAAACCACCAAGTGACAAAGCTATGTGCCTGATGTATGAAAATATTAAATTATTTGGCTTGGAAGGTGAAGCTTTCCATGTGTAGCTATGGGGATATTATCTATAGGTTTTGGAATCATTAGTGTAGCACATACTAGCAAATAGGTTCTTAAACATAACTATATTTTATAGTCTTTTACAGATTAATTTTTATGTTATGCTGTTGGAGAACGCTCTCAGAAATTTAAAGGAACAAAGACTACTGTACACTGATTTATGGTCTTAGTCACTTAGCTGTTTGAGAACATTTGATTTTGTACATAAAAGCACTAGGATATTTCCTCATTATATTTTTTGCTCTTTTGGAACATGCACATCTTCTTGAAACAGTGCATATGGCACTGTGTGTGTGTGTGTGTATGTAAAATTGAGCAATATTTCAAGTCATGACAGACTACTCCTGGTTTCAGAATTACAGCTTTAAGCACCGTTGTGCCTTTGGCAGCACTTGAAACTTTGGCAGGAACTGCAGCTAACTAAGAACTGAATAATTGTTTTAAAAACAAATCTTTTTACTCTGTTTTCCTTAGCAGAGCATCCTGCCAAATACTAAGCGCTGCATTGACTTGCTTATTCTACAAAGTTGTAAATGCAAAGGCAAGAAACACAAAAATCTAGTCTTGTCTTCTGAAAAATATAAAATCTAACCTGCCAACTAAATCTTTGGAAAAATTTATTTTATATTTAAACATTTTCTCATTCAGCATCATACCCTGATGCTTAGAAAATGAGGAAAAATATTGGAGATGAATTAATCACCACTAGTGGTATTTCCACCACTGTCATTTTAAAGAAGTTAATACTCTACATTTTAGTAATACCTGAAATTTTGCTAAGATACCCAGTTTTTTTCTTAGAAGTGATTTTACTGAAATAAAATAATGAGAGGAAGAATAGGTTTTGCATAGACTTCAAGTTCTCAGTGACTAAACCTATGAAGAGTGCAGATTTACTTTATTAAGTGGTACAGGCTTTCCTGGGAACTCTTAATTAAAGAATTTGTTTTCTATTTTCCATTCATCGTTCAAGCACAGTTTGGTCAGTTCATAGTGAGTGATTGCTGACACGCACTAGTGGGTTGCCTGATGTCCTATTTCTTAATGTTATTTTATTTAAGAATAGCTGCAAACACAACTTAGCCAACAGAAGATAGGAGGCACAGCTTTTCCTGTGGGCCTGTGAATGTCAAAAGATGTACTGGTGTCCCAATAGGACACTTTCTAGACAGAGAAAGACATACAGTAAAAGAATGAACCCAACCTCACTGTAAAATTGAAATAAAGCCTTCTTACTCACACTGACAGATGTATATTTGACTGTCATAAATGGTGCATTTTCCAGATTCATTGCCAATCATATTTTAAACTAGAATATATAACTGGAGTCTCATATCTAGCAGAGAAAAAGAAAGGTGTCCTACTTTGAAAATTAAAAAGAGATACAAAGCAGTTTAATGTTGGTATGGTAATTCCTACTGTGCATTTCAGTTCTAATGCTTAGTATTACCGAGTTCTAATTATTTGGTAATACTGAGTGGAAGATAGCAACAGCCCCAAGCATCACATTATTAGATCAGGTTTCTGAATGGCGGTTGAAAGAAAGAGAGGCAAGGGAAGGTGGGGAAGAGGCAGCAAAGCTTAAAAATTGGCGTTACCTAATATGTTATCTATCCATCTTCATTATAACGTCATCACAAACTTCCTGTGTTACTGCTGAACATTACTCAGGGATCTGCTAATTTTTGTTTCAAACAGTGGTACGAATTGATCTTAATGGAGACAAGCAAATTATTCATCTTGAAAAAAAAACTTTTTCTTGGGGTTTGCTTCTCCACTGTAAATAACTTGGGATGACAATTACCTTGTAGATAATCATAGAATCACAGAATCATTTAGGTTGGAAAAGACCTCTAAGATCATCTGGTCCAACCTTTAACCTCGTGTAGTCCCAAAGGCAAGTCCATCACTAAACCAAGCACCACATCTACACATTTCTTGAAGACCTCCTGGGATGGTGACTCAACTACTACTCTGGGCAACCTGTTCTAATACTTCACAACCCTTTCAGTAAAGAAGTTTTTCCTAATTTCCAACCTAAACCTCTTCTGATGCAACTTGAGGACATTTCCCCTCATCACCTGGGAGAAGAGCCCAATCTTCTCCTTCCTACCTCCTTTAGGGTAATTGTAGAGTGTGATAAAGTCTCCCCTGAGCCTCCTTTTCTTTAAGTTAAATAAAATCATCTCCCCCAGCCATTCCTCGTAAGACTTGATCTCTAGATCCTTCATCAGCTTCATTGACACATTTCTTTGGACACACTCCAGCACCTCTTATGTCCTTCTTGTAGTGAGGGGTCCAAAACTGAACACAGTTTTTGGGGTGTGGCCTCACGAGAGCTGAGTATGGGGGGACAATCACTTCCTGAGTCCAACTGGCCACACTATTCGTGATACAAACCAGAATGCAATTGGCTTTCTTGGCCACCTGAGCACACCACTGGCTCCTATTCAAACAGTACCCCCAGGTCCCTTCCTACCAGGTAGCTTTCCAGCCACCCTTTCGCTGTCCTGTAGGGGTTTGTTTTACCCCAAGTGCAGGACGCGGCACTTGGCCATGTTGAAACTCATACAGTTGGCCTTGTCCCATAGTCCAGCCTATCCAGATCCCTCTGTAGAGCCTCTCCATCGTGTTCCAACTCTCTGCTTGATGTGATGAAGGGTTGCCACATCCATAGTGGCAATACTGCCCACAGGGCCATGCTGTGGGCGCATGAAAATTGAGCCAGTTTATGGAAAAATGAACTGATTTCTGAGGACTAGGGAGTGGATGAACAGACAAACTAACTATGTGGGTATTTTTAATGAAACATCTGTATAATTAACATTGCAGTCATAATGACTGATGCTGAGTTTATGGGAAGTCAGTCAGTCAGCCGTGTTAGCATGCAGGTCCTCAGAGACCCCGAGATGTAATGCTGAGTGGAATATAATTTATTTTTGAAGTTGAATTCAGAAAAAGTTGGATCCTGCTGTTCACAGGTGGTTTATTTGAATCATTTTGCAGAGCTTTTGCATATCCTTTTCCACAGAGATGTGAACAGATATCTAAGTTTATTCTTTTACACACAATTCATACATTTTATTCATGTTAAGGGCAAACATATTCAACATTAATGTAAAATTAAGACAAACCTTAATATAAACTCAGATCTAATATAATGTATCTAGATGATCTCTGTAGCTCCCTTCAACCTCAACCATTCTGTGTTTCTGTGATTCTATATCATGTAATACAATACATTGTTAGACTGATTCTGCCTCCTTCATAGTACCGCAGAATTGGAGAATCACAGAGTGGTTTGGGTTGGAAAATTGGACTGGTGAAAGGCCACCTAGTTCCAACCTCCTGCTATGGGCAGGAACACCTCCCACCAGCCCAGGCTTCCCCCAGCCCCATCCAGCCTGGCCTTGGGCACTACCAGGGATGAACAGCCACAGCTCCTCAGGGCAGCCTGGGCCTGGGTCTCACCACGCTCTGAGTGAAGAATATCCTCCTAACATCTAATCTAAATCTCCCCTCTTTTAGTGTAAAGCCATTTCCCCTTGTCCATCCCTACAGCCCTTGACAGAGTCCCTCCTCAGCTTCCCTACAGCCCCCTTAAGGCACTAGAAGGCCACTATAATGTTTCACCTGAACCTTCTCTTCTCAAGGCTGAAAAACTCCCTTAGCCTGTCTTCGCAAAGACGGGTGCTTCAGTCCTTTGATCATCCTCACGGCCTTACTCTGGACTTGCTCTAACAGGCCTCTGTCCTTCCTTTGCTAGGGGCCCCCGAGCTGAGTGCAGGACTCCAGGTGGGGCCTCACGAGAGCAGAGCAGTGGAGGACAATCCCCTTCCTTGCCCTGCTGCCCACGCTACTTTTGGTGTGGCCCAGGGTATGGTTGTCTTTCTGGGCTGCAAATGCACATTGCTGATGCAAGATCTTGCAATTGGTCTTGTTGAACATCATGAGGTTCACTTCAGCTTTCCTGTGTGTCAGAGTTCAGATTTTTCCAGACTTGCCCAGCCTTCTGGCATTGTATCGAGAATAATCTGAAGTTTCGAATAGTTGCTCAGATATTATCCAAGCACTGTCTCAAGCTCCTGTATGTTGGAGCATATCTAAATCAGCCCATGTTCTTTTTTTTTTTTTTTTTCTTTCCCCAGTATCTTCAGTATCTTTCCAGTATTATTCACATCTGAGGAAAAACAGACTGAATTTTCCCAAATGTGCATCTGATCTCTTAAGAAGGGAAAAGCCAGTGTTTGTCCTTCCATATGTCGTATTAAATTTTGCCAAGGATGCATTAAAAGGGGAAGAAAAATATTCTTGAAAACATTTAGAGCTGCAGAGTAGTTCATAGCTTGGTCATGTGAGACTGTTGTCATGTCCATCACAGCTGCTGGGGGGGATGCCCACCCAGCTGCTCCAGGCAGTGGGAAGGAGGGGACCTTTCTTACTCTGATTCACTGTCTTGTGTAGAGAGTCAACAGCAGTCCAAGAAAGCAAATCCAGATGACTCCATATACCACTCCTCTGAAATAAGTAAAGAAAGTAAATTACGGATGGTGGAGATGACTCACTGTACAAACAATTTTTTAAAATAACTTCAAGTTTTAAATCACTGCCGCGGGGGGGGGGGGGAAGGCATTGTGTAGGAAATTTTTGGCGTGGCAATTTATAGCATTTACTTAACTAAGAGAAAGCAGAGAGCTGACATTTCATCTGAGGTGGTATGATAAAGCAAAAAATGTTTATTCTTTGAGTACTCAATAGCTTACTGAAAGCTGTTTTTTAAAACATGTTTTATCAAGCTGTGTGGCGTGAAAGAATACACATACAGCAAGAGATTAACTTCATTTGATTAAAAAGAAGGTATGCATGAAGTACAAACAAGTTCCTAACTGTATTTTCACATCTGCTTTTTAATATGCATCTTTAATTCCTGTCCAGGATTAAGAAATACATTATTGACAACTAGGGTCTTCTGCCTTTTACAAAAGCAGTTCTGAACTCCTGTCCTGTAACTTGGCACGTCATTAGACCACATTGAGGAAAATGGATTAATTTTAATCGGTGACACCTGACTTTGTACCATGTTAATTCATGCAGTCAAGGTTTTGTCTCTGCCAAGATATATATTGGGTAATTCTAGTCTCACTAAAGGTCACAGCATTATTTTAAAGAACTTTATTATCTTGCATGTGATTCTGAGAAAAAAAAAAAAAAACAACAAACACGAGACTGTCAAGGATAGTTGTTATGTTATTTGTAAGACAATTCAGCACCCATGAAATAGGAACAAACACAGTCTGTGAAAGACCTTAAATCAGCAGTCAAATAGTCAAAAGTAATTCGTTAAAAAGAGAAGTAACTTTATTTAGCTGTCTTTGCATCTGAATGATTTATTTCAGCTGAGATTCAGCTATCCTATTTTATTTAGATGTGTACCTAAGTGCAGAATGGTCCCATTGAAACAAGCATAAGAGTCATAACAGAATCTAGTTTTGAATTGCTAATGCTAGTGTTTGTTCATCACAATAATTAATTCTACATATAGTACTCAAATAGCAGTCTAAAAAAAATGCTACTGGACTGAATATTCTCTGTATAATTGAATACTTCTGTTTAACTAGTTTCAATGCAATGTCACTATCATTTTTAATTATTTGTTGCTCAAGCAGCAATTCCTCATGCAGATAATGGAAATTATTGACTTTTGTAAAATTTAATAACTGAAGTTCTAACTTTTATCATGTGTTCAATTTGTCTAGTCTTCCTCTCTGCCACTGATGCCTTAAGAAGTATTAACATCCTTGTTTCTTTTCATGCATTTAGCTGTTGTGATGTACAACATAGAATAAACGGTGTATAGTATTAGTTTAATTTAAGAACAATAGGGTGTTATTTTCCCTCTTATCTTTTGTTGTCTTGAAATTTTCTCCTGCAACACATTTTACTTAAATGCAGTACATATGTGTTACATACATGAAATGTTATTGAAGGCAAAAAAAATGCATGGTTTACCAAACTTGATCGTTCTGAAACTGTTTGAAATCTTTATCTGTGCCACCTGCAAGCTCTGAAGCCATCCATCAGGATGGATGAATGTCTCCCAGGGATATAGGAGCATTGTCCTCTACAGTCTGCCAGGCTCCTAAGTAAATGGCTACACTGACAGGCTGAAAAGAGGGCTCCTTTGGAAAAAATAAAAAATAAAAAGTGGAACTGATTCTGCAAGAAATCAAACAGAAGCAGCTTACATTTCAACTGGTAGAAGAGACTGTTTAAAAGAGAAAAAATATGGTACAGGTAGATGTGTTTACTATCTTAAGTGGGTCTCTATATCATGTTTATGGAGAGTCGTCTCAGACTTCATGGTGATTTTAGAGTGCCCAGGTGAGAAATGCTTGACTGTTGCTTTCTCTGTCGTTGAAAACTTCTCAAGACTGTGAGAAGACCATTTTTATGATGCATGTGTATATAAAACATACTGACTGCAAGGAAAGAACTAGGTCACAGATGTACTTTTACAATACAGTTTTACTGGCAATATGTCTGTTTCTTTCTTTTGAATGTATGGGTAATAGATTGTCCACAGTCAAAGGTGCTTTCTGATGGTAACTTAAAGCAATTTAATGGTTACCTGTGGTCAAAAGGGAAAGGTTCTGCTATGGACATTTGTTTTAATTGCTTTCCTCAGGCAGTAAACAGCTGGATTGGAGCATCAAAAAGGCACCCCCTTGTTCTACGAAGAGAAACGAACAAACAAACAAACAATCCATTCCAGATTTGCGCCCTAACTGTTTAGTTTTGGAATCATTGAACTATTACTTCTAGCACAAACTTGAGAAGAAATGGAAGGATGCATAAGGGGTGGATGATGGAGAGAGGGGAAGAAGATGTAGACTGTGTCTCTGTGTCATCAGGCAGAAGTCTTTGTTAGCTAACTACATAAGGGGTCCTGCAGCTGATTTTTTAAAAATGCAGTCTGTACCTTAAGAACTGCACTTTTTTTTAGTACTGGAACAGCTAGCTCTGACAGCAAATATGATGGCAGAGAGGTTAAACAAAACTCTTCTATTCATCCTTGCTATCACAGTATTGGGCCTATCCCCTTGGATAAATTAGAGGGAAACACTAACAGTGTAAGTTATAAATAGAAACCAAGAACTTAATGCATTTTAGATTAGTTTACTTCAATGAAACATCTGTTACTCAACTTTATCAAATGAAATAGAATAAACAATTCTTTCATGATGTTTTATTTCTTGTATACTAAGAAAAGTTAATGAATAAATCAATTTTCATTATTTGGATCTCTTCATCTCTCTTTTTTTTTTTCTCTCACCCTCCCCTCTCTTCTCTTCCCCCACCCCTTGCCCTGTCCCCACTCCCCCCATTTGCACAGCCTCCATTGAAGAGGAACCAACCTCAGCAGGTATGAAGAATTTATGATTACATATCAATAATGATGACCATAACTTGAGATCTACCTTTTAAAAATATATATTTTGACCAGGCTTATATTTGTCATAACACATGCTAAATATTTATATTAGTGTTGGGTTCTTTTCTGTCTGCTCCCCTTGCTTTTGGCTTTCTTTTTTTCAGTTCAGAATCACCAGGAGATAGTCTTTGGTGAACATTTCCTCCAGTAATAACTCAAAATCTCCCCTGCCACTTGTTTCTTCCTTTGTATTTCTTCATTGGTTAAGCTGGCACATAGGGCTTTATACAACAGGTTCAGTAAGATGTTATCAGGAATCCAAAAAAAATCAGTTTTTGTGCTAGTTTTTAATTTGGTTTTATGCTGGTGAAGCTCAATCAGCTGCATGATCTGCATCCTTCAGGAAAACACAGCTTGGGAACAAGGAGTGAAAGAAGGGCAACACAGAGGGTGCAGAAGCATGCTGCTCAAAATAAACATTCAGCAAACTGTGGCATGGATATCTGCTCGGTGAACTTTTATTTCCATTGACAGACTGCCAAGTAGTGAGAACAGTTAACAACACAGTCATAAAAATTAGTTTAGGAGCTCTCTAAGAGACACAAACATGTAGTGCTTATTCTATTGCAAAGATTAACTATTTCTAATTAATTGGCAATCCATTAGCTTGGGAGTATTTAAAGAAAAGGAAGACGTACCAAAGAAGAATGCTGCTAAACAGATTAACATATTTGAAATGGCATTAGGTTGTATAAACTTAGTGAGCTGAAACATCAAATGAATAGGGAGTTATTTTATAGTGGCTTGTTAAAAGAAGTAAAGGTCTCCGGAGGACCAAATGAGAAAAGGTATGAAAAGTGAACAAAAAAAAAAGAGGAAAATGGCAATGAAGAATTTAATACTAACTGTTCACAACACTAACCTAAAACTTGGGAGCAATATAAGTAATTAGGATACGGTGGAGAATAATAAATGAAAGGACTCAGAACAAAGCCACAAGTAGGATGTGAGAGGGGCAGAATAGTTAAGAATAGCACCGAATAAAAAAGCAAAAGGGAGCTTTCAACATGAAGACAGTAGTGGAATAGAAGGAAAGCATGACTGTGATGAGGAAAACCACTACAAAACAAAGAGAGGAAGAGCTTTAGAAAGAATAAAACTTTAACTATTTGTTTCTTCAGAGATGTGTCAGTTTTGAAACTTTCATGGAAAATATACTAATGGCTATTGCAGCTTTTTAATAGAAGAGTCAGTTATGAAAGGAGATACATGGAGGTTGTCTGTGTCCTTTTTTATATAGCAATGAAAGAAAAGCACCTTTTTCTTTCTTCTTGTGGAGCTGATGTAGGTATGCACATTTTGTAGAGTGTCTTTTGAGGTATATGTTAACGCATGTCAGTAATGTCCAATACAATCTTCCTGTGGTTGTACACTGATAAACAGTCATTCCTGTTGCAACCAGTGGAGCATCTCATGAAGACAGAGCCTGCTTCCTTCCATTTTGAACAACAATGCAGTTTTTGGTGACAGCCCATGTCTATGAGCTCACCAAACTAACTAGGCACATCAGCTGAAAATGCGTAGCAGGAGGGAAGTGAAATTTATAAGATAGCCACATGGGCTCCACTACAGCTGTCTGCTAGGCTCACTAGCTGAAATTTCAGTAGTTTGACAGAAGCCTACAAGTTTTATATTCAGCTTTTCTGGAACCCATGCCATTTGGAGTGCCAGACGGCAGAGTTGTACGCTTGCTTTCATACTCATCTAAATAGTTTATGTTATCCACCTCTAGCTGCTTTGTGTTACTGTGCCCTGTATCGCTGCTTTAGTTATTTCTCCATATAATTCCTGTGTTCAGCAGAGCTCATACAAAAATTTACAATGAATGTCTTGAGCATTGTTCTATTACATAATATTCCTAAACTTTCATAATCCTCTTGAAATCACCCATTATCTGTTACATCTTTCAAATAAATATTTTTTCAAATATTTTCCTCCAAGACTTTGTCATATATGTTCCAAACTCAATTTACTTAACTGTGGTTGGTTCAATGAACTGCACAATATTTTTTAGTCATTACTTGTATTACTGTATTTCTCACACTTTCAGGGTTTGTTGACATCCAAAATATGTATCACAAATACTTGTGCAGTAATAGTTATACCATTATAAATTTTAATATGAAAATTCTTAATGGAAACACAAGTGACCTTTTCATGTTAATTATGCCATAAGAGGATGCTGCTTGCAGTAGGGGTATACATATCTATCTGCACTGATACAGCAGTGCAGATAGATATACCCACACAGACAAATCATCAGCTAGAAATATAAAAACAAAGAGCACCAGAACATTTTGTTCTCTGAATTGGAGAAATGAGCAAATGCCTCTATCATCTACATGGTAAATTTGCAATACGAGACAAAACACATATTTGTAAATATTTGTGCAAATAAATCTCAGCTTCTCAGACATTACATTACAAGGGAGCATGACGAAATACCTGCAAAAGTATTTATTTGTTATTTAGTATGGTTGTGTGACATAGATGCTTCACATCATTTGAATTTTCAGGAATTACTTTTGAAATAATTATTTTCTTTGGGGAAAAAAAAAAAAAAAAAATTAATTTTAAGGTTTTTTTTTTTTTTTTTTTTTTCAAGATTTATTTTGACTAGAATTCTCCTGGTGCACAATGAGATTTTTTTCCCTATTCAAAAGAAAATTTCCTCTTTAAAAAGGGTACCTTTGGGAAAACAGTTCTGATCTTTGCCTTCAGGAGCAAATTCTGGATCTTAAATTCTTCTGCTAGATATTACCAGAGTATAATCCAACTCTATATTTATATAAAATGTGACTGTGAATAAAATAAGGCATATAAAAGTATAGATATTATTATTTTTTTTTAGAAATTTCATAAGATGAAAAATGATTACCAGCACAGCTGTGCATACCTTGTTTTGAATCATCCTCAGTAAGACATTTATACACAAAGTTTGTATATCTGTATAGTCCATTTTACTGTCATTGCGTAGTAGACCTGTTGTCTTTGTGAGCATGTGTTTAGGTTGTGTTTGCTAGAGTGGAACTTAAAGTACCTGTACTGAAAGTGCAACCTGGAAGCACAATATATATTTTAACATTAAAACACACTTCCATTCCTGAAGAAGTCAAAATTGAAAGCAGCCAGTTGCATTAAAAGCAGGAGTACAGTTTTAAATGTGGTGAAGTGCACATGTGAATGAAGTTATACCGTGTTATAAACATATTACATGTTCTAACTTTTCCAGAGGAAAAATTATGAATAAAGTGTAATTGTTCTTCAACTAAATATTTATACCTTAAAATTTAATAAGCAATACTAGCTCATCAGATGCTTTTTAATTTATAGCTCCTATCGATTTTACATCAATATCTGACCAGACGTAATTGTTTTTAAATTAAAAGATTAATGCATTTTTACAGGGTTGTTCTAATATAACTTATTTCTCAGATTGTATTGATTTTTATAAATCTGTGTGTTCTGCTTGAAACAGATATTATTCCTCATAGTAGGAAGGCAGTCATGACTTGAAAGATGCATAGGTGCTGAAAAACAAGTAGAAAATACATCCAAAGCCCCATGGAGGCACCCAGAGACTTTCTCAGAAATTTCAGGGAAATGTGGTCATCTTGAAGAGATGTGCTTTGTACGGGCAGAAAGCAAACTTCTCTCCGCTAGCAGATTTTGTTCTTTTCCCAAAACAGCAGCCCATTTCATCCAGCTTACAACATTTATCTGAATGTAGTGTAATTAACTTCCCAATTCCAGTTCTGATCAGTATTGTCACTGGGGAGGCAATCAGGCAGTTCCAGATGCAAGGCTCAGAATTTAGTTACTACAAGTACCTTAGACTGTCGCATAAATACTCTTAGGTAAGAAACCATATTTAATATAACAATTGCAGGGGAGGAAAGATGAGAAGATGAACTGGAGGGTAACATGTAATGCAGTAGTTTTCCAAACTATACCTTTACTTACTAAAAAATACACTGTAGGATAAATTGCAACTCACACTGCTTTTATGAAGATTGTGACCATTACAGGAACGTTTTTATGAACATTATAAACTTTTAATTGACCTGTGTTTGGGATGAAAATTAGATTTTTTTTTTTTTTTCTGTTTAATCAAAGAGATAAAATAATACTATTTCCCGTTCTCTGTTCTTGGGGTAGTGTTTAGCTTCTCTGACAGTTCCTCCCTCTGCCACCTCCCCCAAATAATCTTGTAGAAGTGAAGTTTCTAAAATTATCTCGGACTCCTGTAGCCCCTAGAATGAATATTAATAATCCCATACATGCCCCGTGAGTATGTCTCTATAGGAATAGTATTTCATTGGGGTGAAATTCAGTGTCAGAATGTTCAGTCTAAGCAACAAGCTTTAATTATAAATCCTTAATCATACTTCCTCTAAGATGAAGCATACTCATGTTTTGCACGGTGTTTAACCAAAGCAGGAACAAGGAGTTTTTTAAACATTCCTGAATGTTTCAATTAGTTTTTTCTTATCCTTGTTCTGGGTAAGGATTGATCTAGATATATTTTTTTTTTTTTTTAATTTTTTTCTAAATATCTTTCTTTTTTTGTTGTCGTTGTTGTTATAGACATCTAAACTCTCTTTTGAGCTACTTGTACATATCTGTTCATTTATTTTGCATTTCGGATCAGTTGAATAGTTTTACTGTCACAGAAGTTCATGAATCCTGTGAAAGCTAGCTAGGAAAACCTAGGGACAGTTCTCATGGAGATTTGTTTCCATGTGGCATGAATCTTTTAAGTCTGTTATTTAGCTAAAAGGTGGTTGATTTGTTGAAAATTGTTTTTAAGCATAGTGTATTAGCTTCTGTTGTATGTCCTGCTATTTGAATCTTTGTATCTCAGAAATGCTTCCCCATGATTTAATGTATTCCTCCCTTTCATCAAGGAGTCTGGAATTGTTTTTAACGATATCAAAGAGTAGTTCTCCCAAGACAAGATGAGAGATGATACAGCTTAACATGCGGCACTTTGTTCGCTTGCATTTACACTGTGACTTTGAATGAAATAATAAATATGTGCCCTTTTGAGATCATAACTTAACTGAATACATTCCTTGCTTTTGTTGTCATTGATTTAAGTCTAGTGTTTTAGATAACTGCCATTTGTGTCTTCGTATTCCATCTATATAAAATATGCAAATGTTTTTAGACTTTCATGATAATAAAAGTTATTTAACAGTTTGAATTTATTGTTTTAATGAAATTTGGCATTGAAGAGACTCACTGCATGACAGGAAGTTCTTCTTCAAAGACATTGGTAAAAAGCAATCCGTACAACAACTCTGTGGCACCGTATGTAAATGAACAGATGGTTGTATCACATATCTATGTGCAACTACTATTTGCAGCCTTTTTTTTTTTTTCCCATGGAAAGTAGCATGGCTCTTAAGCAGCTCTCTGTGATATTTAATCTGTTCCCTTCCATAGAATTTCAACTTACATAAAACTTACTTAAGCATTTTAGAAAGGGAAAATCAGTTTTGAGAAACAGCAAGGTTTGAAAATGCCATGGAAAATTAAGAAAGGGACTTGTATTGGACAGGTTTGCTGTCTCTAGAATGAAGTTTAATTTGAAAAAAAAAAAAAAAAAAAAAAAAAAGAGGAAAAAGAAAGTACAATAGGAAATATTCCAGGAAACAAAAAATGCTTTAGAGATAGCACTTAAGAGTGTCAAAAAATAATTTAAAAAAAAAAAGAGAGAGAGAAAGAATATCTAACTAATTAAAGACATGTACTTTTGTGTCATGGTCCAAAAAGGATGGAAACTGCTTGGCCTGTGAGTATACAGAGGTCTTAAATCTTAACTTTGCACTTAAGTCAGTTCAAAGGGTCAAAGGGTTCCATGATACACAAGGACATGGAAGCTTCACTTGCTCAAGATTCCCATCTATTACAAATCAGCTCAAATCACCATTAACAAGACTACTAGGATAAATCTGGCAAATGTATCTACCTATATAGATTGACAGACAATGAGGAAAAGAGTGTATATATGTCTAAATACATCTGTCTTTTACATCTAAATCTTAAATATCTAAAAACACATACACATACTTATATATGTAATGGATATTAAGAATGTAGTACCAATTAATAGTAGCAGCAATTACAAGTAGTAGAAAGGGTATTTGAAATAGGAAAATATAGCTGCAGGTATGATTTGGGAATAATTATAATCTCATCGAAGACATCAATGATTCTATCTCAGTGAAAATACAAATTACAAACTTATCAATACAATAATAGCGATTTTTATTATTATTATGAATATTTTTTTCTGTTAGGAAAACCTCAGGTTTATTTAGCTATTAAAATGGTGCTTTGTTTCTGCCCCAGGTGGCTTGTTTATTAGAGGATTTTTAAAGCAGGTGTTGTAGCACCAAAATATATTGGCTTAATGTATGCCTTGTAACTTGTTTTCAGGATAAGAAACTATGGATCAGTCATTGTGTTTGAAAGAATAAACTGATGGGGGAAAAAAGAGTAATTAAAAGTAATTTTAAGTTATTTTAACCAATAGTTATTTAATAACTTTCTTACTGGACATAGCCTGGACACTCTCTCACTGTAGAGAGCATATTGGATTTCCTGTTAGATTTCTGCAGTGACTATGGACTTTCATTTTCTCATCTACCTGCTTTCTAGGTTTCTCTCTTTTATTCACATTGACATTTAAATGAATTTGGTTTAGACTAGTAGCATATTAGGAAGCAACAACATTGCCTTTTGGAGCTCCACTCCCTTCCTGGGGCTGTCCCTGGACTCAGTGAGACCCTCACCGTGCGAGTTGATCATGGAGGTTTCTAACCTAGAAGCCTTTCTTGTCAGTGGCATGCTGAAATGGCAGGGCAAAACCAGCATCTACTTCCTAGCTTATAGTGCACAATAGAATGTAAATTATGTACTCTTGTTAAAATATGCCTGTGTCCTGAGTTCCCCTTTTGGACTTGTGTAAATGGACAGAGTAGAGTCAGTAAATCAGCATATTTGTTGTGTGTTTGCCAGGCATAAGTGCTAAGCATTACTAATCTGTTCATTTAAAACCAATATAAACCGATTTCATTTTAGTGATAAATAGAAATCTTTATCAATTTTCTGGAAAATTACTGGGTCTCCAGAAATAACATTGCTAAGATTTTTTAATAAATAAATTAATAAGTAAATAAAGAAATTCATATTGGAAAAGAGTTGCAAATATGCGAACTGAATTTTGTTAAAAAAAAAAAAGTTTTTACTGAATTACCATTTTTGATAGATTTCAAGCCATATACATAAAATTATCAAAATCCCCGTGTTTCCCTAGTCATAATTTATTTTTCTTTTAGGGTAAATTCATAACTTTAAATTATATATTTTTTGATTTCTCTTAACTACTTGTGGTAGAAGGTGGGAAATTTCTACTTAGCTCCATTTTAGCTAGCTTTACATTAGATAGTTTAGAATATTAGATAAAACTTTTGCTTGAACAGAGAAATTATTTAGTCAGTTTTTCAGTGCCTTTCCTTCCTTCATGTCAGCAAATGCTTTTACCTTTTGGTGCTGTTAAGGTGCATTCATCAAAGAGTTAAGGAGGTCCACGTGGTTCAAGTAACAGGCTGCTGATTTTTAGACAACTGCATTATGACTTCAAGTGAAAAAGATCTGAAATCTTGCTTACATTTATGTTTCCATATGAAAAATAACTTATGTGTCTATAGGCTAATTACGCATATGTTTGCCTTATCTCTATTTGACTTATCTCTGTTTGACTGAGTGTGGGTATGAAACTGGATTTCACAAAGGGCATCTCTTCTTGAAAATAATGCCCTAATCACCTTTTATTTATGATGACGCATTTATTGAAAGAAGTTGAGACTGTAACACCTTTGATCAGGAAATTAAAAACAAAATATACGCACACATTCGTCGTTTACTGACAAGAAACTTCCCAGAAAGTTGATGGGGTATTTAATCTGCTTATTCTCACCCTCAGATTCTCAAAGATGCATCTAGCTTATTTGCAAGGATTTTAATTTACCACCCACTGTACAGCAGAGTCCAGCATGTTGTAGTTTTGTGACAGCTTGCTCCCAGGCTGTATTCTGGGGCACAGTAATTCTGCTGTGGTATGCAAAGCTATTCTGTTTTGCACATTTTGAAGAGGAAAACTATCTTTCCATATTATTGTAAGGGAAAGGATTTGCCAGTCCCCTGGGGTCTGTAAGGGAGCTTTACTTTCTTGCTTACTTACACACTTGTAAAAATTCCTTTTCTTTCTCTTCTTGTACCGCATACTTTCTTTTTCAGTGCCTGAAGCTAACTTGTTAATTATTTTTCCATATATCCCAAGCAAAATGTAGACTAAGTCAGACCATGATATAAAGGTCATTTTGAACGCTATTCTGATGGAAATTAGGCTTATGCAGTAAAAATAGTCCTAGATTCCAGGTGGCACTGAAGACCATTACAGTAGGCTGACACATTTAAAAGCTGGAAATCTTGCTTAAGTCAGGAATGGAAATTAAGTAGTATTTTCAGCCTATCCCTTAGTGAATGTTTGTCCATATATCATAAAAACATCTCAGTTTGGCAAAATAGCTAAGTTCTTTCCAGGAGTAAACAAAAAGTGTGCTTGGAGGTTTCTATTTGCCTGCAGTGCTGGCAGCTGTCTGAGAAACTCATACATGTGCATTTTCCATAATCTGCCTAGAGGATGGTATTTTTGGTGAGGACACAACATTCATCCCAATGTACAAATACAATATAGAATCCCCTAAATGTACTATTGCTTTGTCATGAACATTTTCTGCAGGTTGCTTATCTCTTTCCTGAAGTTTGAGATGGAAGTTCTCTGTACCAGGCACCTGTCTCAGGCCAAACTCAGCTCACGTCCTTTAACTGTTTCTCACAGTGAGGTTAAGGAAGAACGAGTTCTCCTGACCATTTTGATTCTTACAGCTATTCTGCTCAGAAACACTTCTGCTCCAGTGCTGGGGAGCAGGGGCATGCTGTTTCATAGCACGGTGTCAGAGAGAGCTTTTATTATTGCTGAGAAGTCCACAGGGTCAGTAAGGAGGTGTGTATGTTCACACTCCATCATCAGAGACAATCCCTAACCCCTAGAACAGAGTTGAGAAGACCAGCATTGGCAAACCAGCAGTGCATAAGCTCTTTGAAGGCAGATGCAATCAAGTCTGCCATACTAACTACCAATGTATCTGTGGAGCAATGAGGGCAAGGAGCAGAAGAGGTGGAGTTGATGCCCTGGAAGGGAAACACAGCTTCCTTTCCTCAGTCTTCAGCACTGTCAGCATGTTGTATCCATATCGAGACTGCACTAACAGGGTAGCTTTACTTAGATGGTCTTTGATCTGGGAATGAGTATACCCCAAGAAGAGGTTTCACAGGTATCTAGACCCTTCTTGGAGGTGAAGCATACAGAAAATATGGCAAAACACTCACCATGGCAGAGAACAGATAGTACAACAGATAGTACAAAATACTCTCCTGTTAGAACACATAGATTTTCATCTGAGAAGTGACAGAAACCAAGACAAAGAATTGCCAAGGGGGAAGGGATTTGACAGGCTAAGATTTGTGATTAATGAGTTGTGCACAGGCACAGAGTGAGTGGGTCTGAATAGGCACATTCAATGGGATGGCTGCATTGGGATGACCTGCATTGGGCTGGCTGCTGTTGAAAGTGATCCTGCTGAAAGTAGACTCTTCTCTAATGCCATTTCTCTCATAGAGCTACGGTTCTGTTGGATTAGTTCTTCTTCATCTGCCCTGTAATAGCACACATGCTCTGGTGGGAAGAATTTGGTAGAAACATGTAGCCAGAGCTGCAGTTAAGGAAAAAAAAAAAAAAAAAAAAAAAAAAAAAAAAAAAAAAGCTGGAAACAAACAACAGCGACAACACAAACTGAGTCCTCTTCAGTGAGAGGCTATAATTAAATTAGATTAAAGCAATCAAGAAATACTAGCCAGGAATCAGATATGTGGAAAGGGAAAACAAACAAACAAACAAAAAGGCAAACACAAATGAAAGCAAAACAAACATTAGTACTGCTTGCTTGAGGATCTGGAAGCAGATTAACAAGACTGATGCAAAGGACTCTGCTCAAAAACAGGATCTGAAAGACGGTTATTTTCTACATATTTTGGTTTTAAACTGTGTCTTATGTCCATCTTTAAAGCATTGAATTGACTGTGCAAACATAAAGAGTACTGGGGAAGAAATTTTCCTCATTTTCTGTTCAGTGCAGATTTAAGTGGTTTTCATTTACTGAGGCTTTGTATTACACATGCAGCCAGAAGGATAAAAGAAGTATTGAATTATGACCCATTTACAGGGTGACTGGCCCAGTAGAAAGATAATACATGATAACAATGTTAAAGATTGTAAAGTAAGTGAGCTCTTAAAGATTCTAAATACATTTTGCACAGACAGCTACTCAGGCCTATTCGTGGTAGACATTGTAACCCAAATAATGTTCATTAATGTAAGGTTTTAGTGGCATCTTATGTATTATGGGTGCCAGTTCTTCCATACATACAAATTTTAACTGCTCACTGTTGGCAGTTATGCATTTGACACTAGACTGCTGTGGTGGTTTTATCCAGCTGGGCAAGTGAGCTCCACCACTCACTCCCCTCCTCAAAGGGAAAGGAGAAAAAAATATGATGGAAAGGGCTCAAGGGTTGAGATAAGGACAGGGAAATCACTCAACAATTATTGTCACAGGCAAAATAGACCCAGCATAGGGAGATTAGAGAAATGTATTACCTATTACTAACAAGCTGGATGTGGTCTACCTTGACTTCAGCAAGGCTTTTGACACCGTTTCCCACAGCGTTCTCCTCAGGAAACTGGCTGCTCATGGCTTGGACTGGTGCACGCTTCATTGGGTTAGAAACTGGCTGGATAGCCGGGCCCAAAGAGTCGTAGTAAATGGAGTCAAATCCAGTTGGAGGCCGGTCACTAGTGGCGTTCCCCAGGGCTCGGTGCTGGGGCCGGTCCTCTTCAATATCTTCACTGATGATCTGGATGAGGGCATTGAGTGCACCCTCAGTAAGTTTGCAGATGACACCAAGTTAGGTGCGTGTGTCGATCTGCTCGAGGGTAGGAAGGCTCTGCAGGAGGATCTGGATAGGCTGGACCGATGGGCTGAGGTCAACTGCATGAAGTTCAACAAGGCCAAGTGCTGGGTCCTGCACCTGGGGCGCAATAACCCCAAGCAGAGCTACAGGCTGGGAGATGAGTGGTTGGAGAGCTGCCTGTCAGAGAAGGACCTGGGAGTAGTGGTTGATAGTCGGCTGAATATGAGCCAGCAGTGTGCTCAGGTGGCCAAGAAGGCCAACAGCATCCTGGCCTGTATAAGAAACAGTGTGGCCAGCAGGGCCAGGGAGGTGATCGTCTCCCTGTACTCGGCTCTGGTGAGGCCGCACCTCGAGTACTGTGTTCAGTTTTGGGCCCCTCGCTACAAGAAGGACATGGAGGTGCTCGAGCGAGTCCAGAGAAGGGCTACGAAGCTGGTGAGGGGCCTGGAGAACAAGTCTTACGAGGAGCGGCTGAGGGAGCTGGGCTTGTTCAGCCTGGAGAAAAGGAGGCTCAGGGGTGACCTTATCGCTCTCTACAGGTACCTCAAGGGAGGCTGTAGCGAGGTGGGGGTTGGTCTATTCTCCCACATGCCTGGTGACAGGACGAGGGGGAATGGGCTTAAGTTGTGCCAGGGCAGTTTTAGGTTGGATGTTAGGAAGAACTTCTTTACCGAAAGGGTTGTTAGACATTGGAACGGGCTGCCCAGGGAAGTGGTGGAGTCACCATCCCTGGAGGTCTTTAAAAGACGTTTAGATGTAGAGCTTAGGGATATGGTTTAGTGGGGACTGTTAGTGTTAGGTCAGAGGTTGGACTTGATGATCTTGAGGTCTCTTCCAACCTAGAAATTTTGTGATTCTGTGAAGCTAGACAAGTGAGAAACAAAGAAAACAAACTAAAAACACCTTTTCCCCATCTACTGTCTTTCACCTCCTCCCCCTGAAGCAGTGCAGGAAAACAGGGAATGGGGGCTGTGATTAGTCCCTGACACTTCGTCTCCTGATGTCTTTAACAGTGGTGCAATAACAGTTTAGGTAGAAGCCTGGTTTCCTATAAAAGAGCGAGGAGTCCAGTATTATGCAGTTTTTGTAGTCAAAGAGAAACATGAACCTGCAGAAGACAAGTCATCCAGGTTAGTCAGATATTTGAAAGAGAGAGAGTAATTATTACCCCTTTTTTTCCTGTTAAATATGGAAGGAGTGTACAGGATTAATGTCATTTTGGAAAAAAAGAAAAAAAAAAAGAAAAAGAAAAAAAAAATCTTTGAAATTAAGAAGTCTTATTTCTGCTTCTACAGGAAGGACCCCAAAGTGGATCTTGAAATTGTGTAGCCCAATATGATGGTGTCTATGCACACATAAGCATGCACATGTACTAAATTTCTCCTGAGCTTTTTAGGACTTTTCATTTTTTAAAGCTATTGATTTTCCATATTTGTTTTTGGTGGGTTTTTGTTTGTTTGTTTGTTGGTCTTCTTTTTTGTTTTATTATATCTCCTCTCGGTATACATTTAACACATTGAACATTCTGTGCTTCAGAGACTTTAAGCCTACAAAAAGATAGGTCCATAAAGTTTTACTTCACTCATGCAAGTTTTTAAAGATCAGCCTGTAAATAGTTATATTTATATAAAATAAGTAAGAATGGCTATGATGTGATCCCATGAAATCTAATGATGTTTGAGGTAGAGGTTGTACACTTTTTGTGCTGACTGCCTCAATTTTTTTATATGCCATTTATAGATTCTGTGCAAAGTTAACCATTGTGAATCTTGAAAATGCTCTATAACATTGATAAAATTGTTGTGCACTAGCATCATGTTGGAAGAAGGGCACAACCAAGAAAAATTAGAGGAAAAGCCTTAATTTGAAAATATCTTAAGACCAATAAATACAGAAACAGAATGCCTCTGCATTAGTATTATTCCTCCATATGTTATAGTATTTACAGCAAAGGAAAAAATCATGGTAAGTTTAATCATGTGTCTTGATATACGTTTATTTGAGTAACTTTTCCTATTAATTTCTCTCATTCTTAAATAAAAATATTTCTACCTATTAGCTGCAGTTTAGTAAAAGTCAAGCAACCGAACAAGTCTATGCTGATCCATGGTAATCTTGCACTGTCAAAAAAGTGTTATTTTTTAAAACCAGAAATCTTGTTATACATTTTTAGTACTTCACATCCTGTTATGTAAGGGTGTTAAAGAAATTATAGATGTTCCTAGGCTTGGGCAGGTGGGATAGCTGCTAAAGCAAATAAGGAGGAAGAGCTGGGGAAAGCTCTTGGGCATATGACAATGTAGAGGAGAGCATGGCTGAGCTGAACACATGTAACATTTTTGTTAATTTCAGGCTCCTTTGCAACCAATTTTGTAATCAGAGAAAGATGTGATCTTTAGGATCAGTTTGTAATGTTGGAGCATAGGTTGCGTTATATGAATTATAGTTCTGTTTCAGCAGGAAAGATATGAAGACGAAAGATTTGTAGATACAGATAGCATATTTTATTAAATGAGCTGATGTGATTAGGTGAAATAGATAGGTATTCAGACATTAGTTTTTTTTGTTTCAAGTTTTGAACACCAGTATTGTATTGATCATGATCATGGATATGTGTAATACCATTACACTGCTGTGGATTTGTCATGCATCAAAGCTCAGGAAGTATTTAAATTGACAGATAATGGAATCTGCAAATGAAATTAAGTGCCCTGGAGGACAAAGAGCCGCATTTAAAATACAGATGAGTTTTTGATTTTTTTTCTTCATCTTGTCCTTCTTACTGTGAATCTCTGTCTCATCAACTACTCATCTGAAGCCCAGTTTCCATCCAAATGAGTTTGTTCCTGCATTGCACTGTATTTGCTGGTCCTCTGAGTAAGACTAATGCTCCCCAAACCCACACCAAACAAAAAATCCCAGCTGTCCCCAAATATTTTTACTCTGGCTTTGGCCAGTACTATTTGCCAGTAAGGGCTGAAATGATTGGACTGTCTGAATATCCTTTTCACTGAGGTGTTGAAACATTTAAGTCTATACTAGCTTTAACGGAAAAAAAAAAAAAAAAAAGCCATTGTGTTTTAAAAACATTCAGAGATTGCCTACCATTAACATTGATCAAGAATAAACAACTCTCTGTAAAATGTATAATTGAAGCAACATTATAGGTGACATCCAGATTTAGTTCTATTATATAGAGAACAAAAATGGTTTTAGGGGTGTACAAATATCATGCAAAAGCATTATCAAATTTTCTCAGTCATGAACATGTGGATTTCCGCAGGTGTGCAGCAATTTTTTAGACCTTCTTTTACAATAACAAATATCTGCACCTTCATTCACATCTAATAATTCTCATTATTGTTCTAATTGATTGGCTTTCCATATGCTAATGACCATTTGCCAGAGCTGAGACCTCCTTTTTTTCTTTTATCTTACAAATTGAATAGATTCTTTTCTTCTGTATTCTTTTGAAGCCTTCACTATTTCAATTAAAATGCATTTAATTCCTCCTGTAAGTCTTTCCGATAAACAATGTATCAGAGCATGAATGTCCATTATTAGTCTTAAAGAAAGATGACATGCTGTATTCAGCCATATTCTGCATTATCATGTAGTTTTATTTATACAATTATAGTGTTTCAAAATACTGTGTTGGAAACAACTGATATTGTCCCTTTTCTGGTATGTATGTAAAACTGTTGATTTCAGTAAGACTTGGTATGATTAAATACTGTGTGACTTCAGAAGAGTGGTAAAAACATTTACATAAGCTTCACAGTTCTGTAAAGAAATAAAGCCAAATGGGAATTATCAGTAGGACTGGTGATAAGTAAAACAGCTAAAGCTTTCACAGCCCAGTCCAGAAGTGTGTGTTCATTACTTATTCAAGACACAACTTCCATTGGCTGCCACGGGAGTTGAGCTTGTATGACAACTGTTCTGATAAAAATAACAATTACAAAAATGTAACATGCTCCCATGAATGCCTACTTGTCTATTACTAAAAATGTTAAAATGAATTGCACCTTTATAAATTTTAGAAATTACTTGAATTGTGATAAATAGGCTAAGAAAATGTTTGAAGTACTGAAATGGCTAGCTGCAATGAAGAAGACATAGCCCAAGAACAAAAAGGTGTGGATTTAAGCTTATGTATTAACTTTGCCTAGAATTTTTAACATTTAGTGGCAGATCATGAATTAACACTGTTCAGCAATATTAGAAGTCTTTCATTGAACTACAGAATGTCCTGAGTTGGAAGAGACCCAGGAGGATCACCAAGCCCAATTCCTGGCTCCATGCTGGACCAACCAAAAATCAAACCATATGTCTGAGAGTGTTGTCAAATGGTTCTTGAACTGCAGCAGGCTTGGTGCAGTGACCACTGCACTGGGGAAGTCTTTGTTACAGTTATTCATGAATTCCATTAGTTTCAAGTTTATTACAGAATTCATCCCCTTAAAACAATACTTTTCATTTTTCTGAACCACAGAACAGCATTTATTAACTTATATACACTAAGGAAAAATGTCAATATTTAAATCTTAATCTTTCTGCATTGACCTAGAATTTCTCATTTTTTATTTTTTTTTTAAATTATTTTATTTTTAATCCAGCCACCTAGAACAGCAAACCAGTCTAACCATTTTTATCTCTAAGACAATAGTACTGCGCATTTTTTGAAACAAAACACAAATCAATGATTCTGTAAGTCAGCATTTGGCTTTATCCTCCCTTGAGCGGGGACAAAAGGTTCAATGTAACTTGCTTGTCATCTAGTCTTGTTTCTCTAAATGCTTGGTTGAAGAATAAAGGCAGTGCATTGTAACTTATTAAGAACTTCCAAATTAAGAATATACTTTAAACTGTGGAGGTCATGTAGCTAGGGATATGCTCACTAAAACTACACAGTAAATCAGTGATGCAGTGTATTTGTTTTCATTGCATAGCACACTGGTGTCACTCAATGTCATTCAGAGCCTAATTGAAACATCCACAATTTTTCAAGAGTGGTGACCATGCCTGACTCCTTTCCATCAACTCCTTTCATCACATGAAAAGCATTTGGGATTCCATTTCAGGAACCATATCCAGATACCAATTAGATTGGAAAGGGAATATTGACATGCTCATAGATCATCTCTCCTGAGTAAGGGGAAGTTCGTATTGTCTACTTTGTGCCCTCATCTTTTGAAGTCACTCAGGTGAATGTGGCCATCATGATGCCCATGTGTAGATCTGGGGATCTTGGAAGACAGAGGAAATCTGGGTGTGTCCCATGTCATAGCTGAAGGCTATGGTGGACACCAGAAAAGATTGTGTATCATCCCCTAACAAAATATGTTTGTGGCTTCATGAGCTCTGCAGTACTGCAGCATGTGCCTAGTTCTTGCACAAGTCTCTGATGAAGGCAAAATGTACTTACCTGTTCAGAAAGCTATCCTGAACCACAACAACAACACCTGTGTTGTGTGTAATAACACACAAAACAAGAGTTGAAGTTAAAGCAGAAAATCTCTGGCTTAGCTGTGGAGAAATTATTACTATAATCCACTGAATTAGGTCAATATTTTCATCTATGTACAACAGCATCTGAATCACATTAATCAAGAGCAATTCATTTATATTTGTACTGTGGATATAGCAGGTGCAAAGGCAGCAGAAATACATTAATTCTACTGTGTATCTTAAAAACTGAAGGCACGTAACAGCAAACACAAGTTACTATTTTAAATTGGGATGGTTATGCACTATGTAGTTTGCTCAGCTGTCGAGAGACCAAAACTAAGTGGGAAAGAGGTACAAGCAAAAAATAGAATGATGACCTAGCTGAGAAGAAAGAAAGATATGGTGAATAGTGACAGAGCACAGGATTTGGAATTCAAAAGGATTTAGGGCAGGATACGTGAAATTGGGAAAGTTTGATGACAGCTGAAAAAATGCAAACTGGAAAGAATACATTTCCTCTGTCCTACATCCTAAGGGAAATAAACAGCTGGAGTGTAAGTCTTGTCTATTTCCCTTGATTTCTGCTGTGGACAACTTTATGTATTTTTGGTCTATATATATTCCACGTTTAGTAATTCTCTTTCATCACTTTATAATATTATTTTGTGTCCTAAGGATAACCACCCTCAGAGATTCTCTTCTGCTCTTTCCATGTCATTAATGCAACATTACTAATTAGAACCTGACTCATAGAAATACGAATAGAATAAGTTTAGGTTATTGCCTTATTTAGTTCCCAGTGGAATGCTCAGCAAGAAGACTAACTGGATTTTAATCTATTTGCTGTTATAATTAAGGTTCACATTATCTTTTCACTTTTTTTTCAATTTTCCAGCTATTAGTGGAACACGGCGCTTCTAAAAAGGATGTGAGGTCATGATTGCTGGCAGTTTAAAGTGAAGTGACACAATGAAAACTGACATCTTCATATATGAGGACAAGGAATGTGATGCTAAAAATAGCCCAGCCGTGTTACACAGAAATCCCAATTAGTATTGGGTTAGGTACCAAACTATATATAGTTTCTTTATACATAGTTCTTTATATATTCTTTCTATAGTTTCTGTGTATCTTTTATTTAGGCAGCAGACCAATGTAGTAAATACAGAGAGGGATTTGTTTTAATTAAATAGCAGATTTGGTGAGTTTGTTTTGATGGAGACCCTGTAGACATAAACATCAATGCTGTCAGCAGTGCACTTCTGAACAGAACCCCTGTGATCAACCAAATTCACTGTGCTTTCATTCTCATTATGGCATGGTCTTAGTGAAGATGGGATGGGTTAGTTGTGGCTAAAACAAAACAGGAACGTGCATTTTGCTACCCAGACTGCTCTGCTTACTAATATGAATATAGCCTTTGACCTCAACTTATTTACTAGATAAATTTTCTTTGATTTATTTTGCTGTCAGTCCATGTGTATTTCCATGATATCCTGATGGCAGGACACTGTTTTTATGAGTGTGTTACTAAAGCCATGGTGGTGTGTCCATTCTCAGGGTGACATGGTTTGGATATAAAGACACGTGTGGAGGCTGTTTTGCCTGGGTGAAACCCAGTAACATCTGCACTTGGCTCTATCTCTGCTCTAAAACTTCTGGATTGCTGACCAGCAAGTCAAACCCAAGTTCTTTTGATACTTAGTGGCCAGAAGTTAATTTTAGTGATTCAGATTTCTTCAAAACACTCAAAGTCTCACTGACAAGCAGAAAAAGAGTAAACAGTAAAAAGGTTTTACTCCAGGAATTTTTTAAGACCAAGTATTAGTTGGAACTGTTTGATGTCCGGTTAAAAAGATAAAATATACCTACAGATCTGTCAGATACTTGTTTCCACTCCCTACTGCCTGCTCTTGTAGTCTGTGGTCTTTAGTGAGAGAGCATCAGTTAGTATTAGAACATAAATTCAAGCAGTTCCGGCAGGTAGACCTTTTCAAACTAACACAGTCAAACACTCTAAGTACTCCGTACTTTGAGGACTTTCTTGTTGTTTAGGTCACCATTTTTATCAGGTTTGTTCACTTACACAACTTACTTAGACCTAGCTCTTGTGGACAGTGTCCCAGCATAACATCAGTGAATTAAACTTTGATGGTCTCCTGATAAATAAGTCCTTCACAATCTGTAATATTTCTCTGATTTTAAGTGAAGAATCAGAAAGATTGAAAGCTGGTATCTTCTTTTAAAGTGTTCAGTATTTTAAATTTTGTAGAGATGAGAAATGAATTGGCTAAACATACACACAGAAAATGGAATGTAGCAACCAAGTTCCCACATTTATGTTAGCAAGAGTGAGAGAAGTCAGTGACAGAAGCAGTGTCATCTGGGACAAAAACAATGACACAGATTCCTAAGTGTAAAGTTAGAGAGAGTGGAAAGGACCTGAATCTGGATGTTCTGCAAAGCAGATATTCTTTGAGAAGACAAACTCCTGTGAAAAGGCATGTAGAGATCCAGAGCAAGTCTCTCAATTTACTACAGTAGGTTTATGAGATATCTGGGTGAGGAAGAATACCGTGGGCTCTATTCAGAAACACATAGTAAGGTAACAAATGCTATAAAGTGCTGGGGGGGGGGGGGGGGGGGGAACCATTGAAAATGGAGGAAAGAAAGTTCTGAAAATTGGAAACTGAGGAGTATGAAAAAAATAATGAGAATATAATAATGAATTTGGGGAAAATGTTTTGTAGTGCATTAAACACTCTTGAAGCATTTTCAGGTCTCACAATATGCAGCATCTGCTACCTAGCCTACTATACTGAGCATAGCTCAAATGTTGGTCTATACTGTAGTAAAAGTTAAGCAAATAAAAGTTAAGTAAGAAGCTTAGACTGTTTATTAAGGCAAGACACTGTATAGCTATCAGGTTTAAACAGCATCTTGTCAGAAAATATTCTAGTTATTTAGATAAAAAAGCAGTGAGAGATGGCTGGATGATCAATGTAAATTTCTCTGTAATACAAAATCCACAGAACCAAATTAGAGGGAAATGTGCAGAAATGACCTAAAGCATTTTGCACTCAAGGGGTGAACCTTAGTTTTTGCTTCATCCAGATGGAGACACCTTGATCATTATAATCAGCACACTCCATTTGCTGCATTAAAAAATAAGATAAATATTTAATCACAGTGCAATTAAGTTTGGATCAGTGCCATTAGTTTATAATGAATTGTTAAATAGGATCTAATACAGTACTAATACATTTATGAGCCAGGCTAAACATTTTTTTTAAAAAAAAAAAAAAAAGATATTTTGAGAATATTCACGAGATACAAGATGTGGGTAACTGCTAATTATTTTAGTAGTTTCATGGATTAACTGGAATAACATACAAAAATCAGCTATTATTACTGATATTCCACATAGGCTGTGAATGATGTCCTACACTGTCTGTTCATTTCAGTTTAAAATAAATAAATAACAAGCTGTAGCTATAATAAATATTTTTTGTTATAAAATTAATCTGTCCCGACAGCAAAATAGGCTCAACAGTAGTAAATCCAAAAGTAAATTGTCTGAAATTTACTGATCTTAGTAGCTCTTGTATTTTTTTCTTTGTTTTACAAATATTCAAGTATGCTGAACAAGCAAGGATTTCTGGATACAATTTGGAAGACTTGAAGGATGAAGTAGTTCAAACTACATTAAGGTTGAATTCTTTGGGTTTCAGTTAAACTGAGAGATGCCTTTTTTTTTTTTTTTTTTTTTTTTTTTTTTTTCAAAACAATGAGACAGCGCCATTAAAAAAAAAACCTACACCATTTATTTTTTTATTTTAATATTTATACTAAAAGACGAGGGTTTAAGGGTA